>NW_026623249.1:4537556-4556856 GCF_030028575.1 Malurus melanocephalus | reverse complement strand
TATGCTGTGATATGAAAGTAATCTCTCCTGGGCATGATTAGCATCTTCCTTCATATGCCAAGTGGCCATTGGCTTGAGTTTTAACAGAGGCACCCCTAAACTCTGGCTCTGTCCAACTGGGAGTGTCCTTAGGAAGGAGTCTTTCTCTGCGGGGTTATCTTGGCTTGTGCGGATGGAGAAGAAAATGCAGTTCCCTTTYTAAAGGGAGGTGCTTGGCCAGCCTCGATGATTGTGTTAAATCTCTTCTCCTTAAGTTAGAATTGAAGTGGAACTACGAGATGAGGAGAAAGAAACCACCTGCTGCCCTCTAAGTGCCAGGTGCCTATGAGGGCAGAAACAGTTTCAGGCAAAGCCACTTCAGTTCGGGTGGTAGTGCAGGACTGTGGTTCAAGCAGTAGGAAACTGATGGCATGCCAGTGAAAGTGGTGGGCGGTGAGGAAGSCAAGGGTGTGTAGCACCTTCCAGTAAAGCCGATGTGTCCCGAGATGTTTCACAGCTCCTCTCGCTGCAGGGTTTGGAAAGAAATGGGGTGCATGAGCAAAGAGATTGGGCAGATACYGCTCTTAGCCTTGACTGTTCAAAGACTATGAGTTAGCCCACATGTGCTGCCCCCACCCCAGCATTTTTAAGGAATTGGTGTCCTTCAGGGTGAACCAGATTTGCAAATTTATGCCTATCTTCATGCAGACTTGGATCTGGAATTTATTTTTAATGGAAGCCAAAAATCTTACGTAGTGTGACTTTAGTTAAAGAGTTCCAAAACTGGGCAAAACTTAAAAACAGACAATGCTAATTTGAAGTGTGCATTTTTCCACAATTCCTTCTTTTTCTGAGAATTATGTCCCAACTCCCTCCCTCTGTGGGTGTTTCTTGGTCATGGTGGAAAACAGAAGGTAACTTGTCAACAGCCAGCTCAAGTTATGCTGCTGAAGGCTGAGAATGTGACTGGTTTTTAATGTAACCAACTAACTGTACACAAGGGTCTGATCTTTGACCCTGAGAGTTTGTTTCATGTGGGTCATTAACTACTGTGGAAGACTAAACGACTGTAGCTGACAACTTGTGTCTTCAGGAAATAGGAGAAAAGGTTGACTTTTTCTCTAGAGTGGATGGGAGGTTTGAAGTGAAAGTTAGTTCATCTGTCCCTTCCCTTCAAAAAAATGTACAGCACATTTTTGAAATTGAGTTATCAGGTATAACTTATTTCAAGTATTTTAAGCTGTTATGAATTTGATGCACTTTGGCCACATGCTCACTGGAAATTGTTAGRCAGTCTTGCTGAGATTTTCCCTGGCTGGGCTCAAAAAGGTGCTGAGGGAATTTCCTTGCTGCAGCCCTTTCAGATTTGAGCGGAGCAGAAGTATCTTAAAAGGGGTGGAATATTTTGATGTCCTGCATTCTGGACAAACTGGGAAGGGAATGTGCAAGGCTCTTGTCTACCAGCCAACCTTGGGTGTGCTGCCTCCTGCTGAGAAGACCAGTGTTACCTTTTGCCTGTCTCTGAGCTGTCCTTCTTGAAAGGTGAAGTACAGGATTGGGCACATGGTGTGTGGAGAGCWAATACCCTCCAAAGCCACTTTGTCATGGAAGTCATGACAAGGATACACAGATTCAGGAATTAGTTATTAGTGTCTGATGACCCGACCAGGATTGTGTGATGACACTGAGTAAGAGATAAATGGTTTTATATCCCATAAACTTGGTTCTAGCTCCAGGGTAGACTGCAAGGCTTTTGAAAATGTCTGAATTTGATGGCTCTCTGGTAACTGCAAATAGGTGCAAACATTAATTGCTTGAAACAAGTCCTTAAAAAGAAGAAGAGACGCAGCCTATAGGCAGGAAAGTGAAAGAGGAGCTTATTGCTATTTTTCGGTATATTTTTCAAATCACGTTTAATCCTCCATATATGATTCTGTGGGTGACCCAGCAGCACCAGCAGTTTATTCATTTATTTAAAACAGCTCTGTAGTTCACCTTGAAAACCACTTCCTGCCATATGGTTATATTATTTCCCTATGCCATGTTTTTTGCTAATTATCAAGACCATTTGCTTTAAAATAGGTGTTTTTAATTTCACAGCCYTGTCTGCCTCTCCTACTTGATCCTGCCCTGGAGTCAAGAGGCTATGTCTGTTCATTCTCCATGGCAACAGGCTGTGATTTACTTATTTCAATTTAATTAAAAAGCAGATATCAAATTCTAGGCATTTTATACGTTCCTCATGTTAGAAAAATATTGGTGGATCAGTCTCCACAACAGATCTACCAGTCTGAAAAATACATTTCCCTACCTAAGCAACTAGTTTCTTTCTCAATCCATCCCCTTTGGAAGAGTTTAGGAGATGGGAGGTGCTGTAGCCTGTGCTCAGGTGAAGGGGATGGCGGCTGCTGGACTGGGGCCGTGGTGAGGATCAGGTTCTCGATGCCTGTAACGTTGCCGATTGCGTTGGGGTGCCACTTTAAACATCAGGAGTACAGTGCTCAAGCCCTGTAGGTCACCTCTCCTCCTGCTGGTGTTGTGCAACTGTTGGGAGGTTTCGGGGCTTGGTGGGTTGGCATGAAGACCCCAGAAAGGGGAGCATGGGTTGGGTGCTCTGTTCAGGGGCTTCACTTGSTGGGCAGGCACTTCCTGCAGCATCTGCTGAGTTTGACACCATTGCARGCTTGAGTGAAAAGGGCACAAGTATCAGTGGGCACAAGTGTCAGTGCTTTGCAGTGGAAATGCAGCAAATGGAACTCTGCTAGAAATGTGATTGGGTTTACTGGCTCTCCCCATGTGAGAAATTTTACGAGTCCACATCCTTTGGTGGTGTGTTTGGACTTTGGGCCCTTCTTGAAGTTTACCTGATTTTTGGATAAATGTGCAAGATGGCTTTTGGTTTCAAGCTAGTCACAGCACAGAATAACACAAGCCCTGTTGTTTAAGCATGCCTGGTATTTGTATGCAGGCTGGAAATGCTAAAACCTCAATTTTTCAAGAGTTTTTCAAGCTCTATGATTGTACAAATACCAGTTTGTGTTAGTCAGGGATAAGCAAACGTGGGCAATGACAGGCAGTTGCTGGCTGAAGAGGTGATAATGTCAAGAAAGGACCTTGCAGGTGAATGGAGGAGCTTCGTGAATTTAGTAACCTACAGGTGTTAGGTTTGGTAGAAAATGGAGTAGAAGCAGTGGAATTAACTGCCAGAATTAACACTCCTTTTTGCCTTCAATACCAACATACCGATTCTTAATAGGATTATTTTCCCTTGAAGGGCCTGTTGAGATGACTCAGCCTTTGGAGTACTTGCATGCCGGTGGTGGTATCTTCCTAGGAGAAGCTGTGCCTGCTGAGTTGTATAACTAGACTCAGGTGCTATTTCTGAGCTCTGATAATGTGTGGAAGAAGACAAGTTGGCTGTGCATTTTTATTAAGCCTTAAGGAGCAGTTACCATCAGAAGAGTGCCTGCACAAAACTGCACCTTTGGATTTTTTTTTCCCCTTTAGTGTTGCTGTTCCCAATGCCTTTTCATAGTCACGGCTGGCAGTTATAACATCAGACGTAGGTTCTTGCTATGCCAAAGCAAGAACCTATGTCTGCTTTGCCAAAGCCCATGAGRCTATGTCAGAAAACACTGGATTCTCTCTTGGCTTGCTTATTTGAATGTATTAAAATTATGTACAGAGTTTCTAACTGCAGATTCCTGGTGATCATGTACCAACTGGGAAGAGACCCTCTTAGAGTCCGTGAGGTAAATGAGGGAGGCAGTTAAGCAATGTTTACTCGTAAAGTGAGCATGTTTGGTCTGTGAGCTGTAAATCTGAAATCTCATAACGTTGTTCCTAATAATAAGAGAATAAACCCAAGCAAAACCTCAAAGCAAGCTTTTGTTTGTTACTGTGTTTAAGGAGATACATTCAAAGTATTTATATCCAACTGGCAACATTTGTAATTCTTTATTACTGGTTTTACTAGAGTACAGTCATGATCTGTATTCTTTAAGAGTGCATCTGTTCCTCTTGCTTATCCAGCTTTGAAGTAGACCTTGCTGATATTAATTTCTGTATAGCCTGTAACCTCATCTATAAAATGAAGGGAATACTTCATACAGGCAGCTGTGAAGTTACATTTATTGTCTGTAAATTGCTTCTAGTAATTGAGCAGAGGAGGTGGAGAGAAATAAAGACAGTGGAGTTAATATGGGCTTGGGTTTTTTTAATAAAAGAAAAGCATTATTTTTGTTCATCTGATGATGTAGAAGCTAATGGGAAAAGAAAAATGCACCCTGAAACTAACTGTTAAGTTTGTAATGAAAGCAGACATTTCTGCAGCACAGTGATGAAGGCAGCCATCATGCTTGATAATAACAGAGTCCAATTTAGAAATAGGGAGGATTCTTGGAAATCCTGCAGTACCTCTYGTATTTCTGTCTAGTTTGGGTCTGCTCAGTTTTGGTGTTGTTTTTTATTTACATGGCTGCCTTCACAAATGCTATTGGAAAGGACACCTTAAAATAATAGGTAAAACTACCTGTTTTAAGATTATTAGCAAACACCTCTACTACAGGTTTTTCAACTAGGCTGCTTCTTTTGTGCTGACCAGTATCCTTATTGGACGAAACTRTGGTTTCACATGGGTAAGGTTGGATTTTCTTACTGTGGCTGACCCAGTCTAACCACTTGCTCTTCCTAAGAGGGGTGATTATGCCTTGCTCCCAGCTCATATGGCCACATTAATTCCTGGGAATATGTGGCTATATTCCTTGCCTTATGGATATAGCTTGTTCAGCTTTCAGAAAGCTGACTTGCCCAAAACCATAAAAAAGTGAAACGTTTTCTCCTAGGGCAGAGAGCTGAACCTGTTCACCAGGTTCAGGCTCATATCAGAGCTGCCGTGCAGGAGGGGCGAGATTTGTTTTGCCAGCACTGAAAGGGAAGGAATGAAAGAAAGGTGAAAATGGGGCCCCCCTTTTTTGACAGCAGTGACCTATTAGCCTGGTTCAGTTGTAATGTGAAGCCTCGCCCTCAGCCTTCATTTTGAGATCCTCCCTGTGCCTTTTTTTTCCCTAAGATATACTCGTGTGCCTCCAGATGCTGACTTCATTCCCAGGCAGTATTTTTAAAAGGGGGAAAAAATGGGAAAAGGTTGAGTTTCGCTACCTCTACAATAGGAGACATACTGTAGTTCCTGAGAGCTCATTGCTGTGAGCCTAACAATTGCTGTTATTAGGCTCATATATTATTATTAACAGGCTCGAAAAATAGTGGCTGTAACCATTCCCTATAAGAGGGTGAAAGGAAACTACCTGGTGAGGTAGCCAAGTTGGTGAAAGAGCTTCCTCAAACCTGGTGATGGTGGCAGTTTGGAAGGAGACCTTAGAGAGCTGGTGGGACCAAGTGGTCTGGGGTAAATGAGAGAGGGAAATGTCTGGGGAATTTTCTGCATGCCATGGTGAGCCAGGCCTGGAGCTGGGTACTATGGTGCCAGGGGGAAGTCTCTCCATCTCTGAACTGTGACTTGCAGTTGTTTCAGGTGCTACTGCCTTACTAATTTTCAGACACTAGCAGAAATTGGGAAGGCCTTGTGAGATGCTGCTGTGTTATTGTAGAATGGTCTTGCTCCAGGGATGTGATGAACCCAGGAGTGACATGAAGCTCAGGTTCCATGGGAACTG
This sequence comes from Malurus melanocephalus, assembly GCF_030028575.1. Taxonomy (NCBI): domain Eukaryota; kingdom Metazoa; phylum Chordata; class Aves; order Passeriformes; family Maluridae; genus Malurus; species Malurus melanocephalus. Next base: position 4,551,202 of record NW_026623249.1, on the reverse strand, counting down.
GCCAAGTCAAACTTTGCTTCTGTGGTCTGGCAGGGATAATGTTTCTGCCTCAGCTTTGCCACTGATGGATCGGTGTATCTGCATTAGCCCAGGCTGGCAGCAGGGAGAACGTGTGTCCAATGAGACRCGTGCCCAAGCATCTGCTTAGCAGGGGCACAGTGCAGGTCAGGATGTGCATTTGGAGATGAGATGGAGACATCTGTTGGCCTTCYGCAATTGCCTTGTGGCTAAAGGAGCAGAAACAGTGCCTGTCCTGTGAGTTTTATATAGCATGAAGGTGGAGATGATGTCAGTGAAGAGCTGTGTGCCAGAGGCAGCAGGCTCAGTGAGCCTGTGCATGTGTGGACTGACCCAGCAGCTGTGCTTGGCAGGAGGGGCAGGTTTCTATTGGTGTGGTGCACAAATAAGAAATGTTTGTGCAGCCATTTTCAAATAAGGAAAATCCTAGGGAGGGATAAGGGAATTTGCTCCAGGTTTGAAAGTTAGAGATTTGTTTCATGCTGTACTGTTGTTGGTTGGATTAAGTTTTTTAAGCATTTAAACCTTAATTATTCTCATTGGTAGTCAAAGACATGGCAAGAGAAGGGTTATTGTAGGGTTATGTCGCTTTTCATGATAAGATTATACATTGGGTAGCTGTTACAGTGGGTTTGTGTTCCAAGGATGGAGTGAATAAAGGAGAGAATCAGTGCATTGATATTAAATAATGATGCCACTGGATATGGTGAGCACAAAGTGTCTTTGTTTTCAAGGGTATGTTGGGGCTTTGTTAAAAACTGACACATTTATAAGCCAGCTGCAGTATTTTTTTAAAGACACATTTGTAAGAGTGGGAGCAATATAGAAAATGCTGTAAGTAATCTCATTAAGAGGTATGTTTTTTTTCCATCCCTTTGCACATGCATGCAGTCTCTGGGGGAGATGTTAGTGAAGGAGCTTGGATAATCGGGGTCTTCTCTGGAGCTGCCATTGTTCTGATTGATGTAGTGGGTATTAGCTGGGGGATGTGTAYAGATGCATGGACTGTCTGGGGTTTCATCTCTGCAATCTCCCTTTTTTCACTCCTCCTGCAGATTTGTCTTCCACCTACATCTCTTTCTCTCCTCATGTTGTTGTTGTTGTTTTTCTTCTGGCAAATCTTCAACTGAGCTTGCAGTGGGTGATTCTTCTCTGGCTCACAATGATGGGTATTGCTGTAAGACATTTTCTTTCTGTATCTCTTTGCTGAATTTTTATGCAATCTGCCCTGTGTAGGGACAGTTTACTTGCTCTTGTGATGGTTTCTCTAGAAAAGATCTGGGTATTATAACTGACTCCAGCAATGCTCCAGCTGCCCTTTGGAGTGTGAAGGAATCAGTAAAAAAAAAAAATCGGTTTTGGGGTCCCGTTAGTCCTCAGACCTGAAATGCTGAGAGCACGCTAGAGTTCCCATATAGCATTGCAGTAATTAAATAGTACTGGAGGGAGAGCAGGTGATGGTCATTTCAGATAGATTAACAAAGAGAGGCTATTACAGTGCCAGCAGAAGACATCATAATCTGGAGGTTCCTAGCCAGGAAATATTTTAAAAAGCTATTCCAGAGAGTAAGAGGGGAAGCCTGAGAGGTCTGTACTGTAATTAATTGCCCAGATACCACTGGAGGAGCAGCTTGAAGAAGAGAGCTCATACAGGAGCTGGGTGTGGCATAGAGGGGGAAATGGGAATTTCCTGACTTTTGTTTGCAAGGCTCAAATGTAGAAGAGAGTTTAGACCCTCTATTGTAAAATAGGTGCAAAGAAGGACTAAAATTAATAGAGAATTCCTTTTAATTTGGTTTTTTTTTATGTTTTGCACTGTGTGCTCCTGGTTAGTGTTACTTGAACGTCAATTGAAGCAGTACAGAGCATGCTTGGGAACTGGAGACATTAAGCAGAAAGAGAGAGCCAATCTGATTAGCTTTGCTTTTTGTGCATTAAGCAGAAAGATGGGCTGAAATGTGATTGCAAACAGATAATAGCAGCAGGCTCCTGAGGCACCACCACAACCCAGCATATGGGGTGATGGATCTAACCATGCCATAGAACTGTTTCTTGTAATAGAAGCTGCTTGTTTTTATGTTGCGGTTGCTGTTGTACTTTCTAATTATCCTATTCATCGCTGTCTGCCATTTTGAGCCTGGCCACGTGGGATGGCTCAGCCCCCTGGAATGTGTGCCCTGTGGAGCACTTCTGCCCTGAATAGTAACAGCAGCTCTCATAGCCAAAGGGTGGGAGGGAAGAGGTGCCAAGGCTCAAGAGTCCTATTTATTTTCCCTCTTATTTCCAAGAATGAGGGAAGTAATAGCAGATGCTTTTGCCATGATGGGAAAGATGAGTTCTGGTGTTGCGTGTGAATGTCCTAATTTCCCTCCGAACATCCAAGTATCGGGGCTTGTTGGGAGGTTTCTAGTGACCTGAAAAAAGGGCCATTTATYAGTTCTACTTATCGTTAATAATTAGAAGCTGTCCTTGCTATACCCGTCACTTTTCTGACGCAGTAGAAGAGATCCGGGAGCCACTTCCAGTCTGTGGCCTCTCCTCTGCAAATGCAGCAGAGATACCAGGCTGGCAGAGGCAGGTGCAAGCTGGAATTGGAGCTACTGACAGAGCATCCAACATAACTGCTTGCTTCTGGGGGAGTTTCTGTGTTGTGGCGATCCTTTCCCCAAAACTGCTTTCCTTTCTTTCCACCCAAGGCTTTCCTTGATGCAAAGTCTAAAGACTCATTTCCAAAGCTGGTGTGGATTGGCGGAATGCAGATAGACGGGGAAGAGCAGATCTCTGCTTGCTTATGATGTCTCAACAAAGCACAGTAGCTAGAAGCTCATGTTTATGTGTGTATATATATATATATATATATATATTTTAAGGCTAGAAGGGGTGGGCCAGAGTAGTGTTTCTGTGACCTTTTCTCAACTGTGGCTTGCCTTTCCTGCCTGCTGCCTTTCCTTGACTGTCAGGGGACTTCCACTTCCTTCCTGCTGACCTGCAGGCAGCCTCCTCACCCTTGTGGCAGCTCCCAGCTCTGGCTCTGAGCCCAAGCTAATAATCCTGACATATTTTACTGGCTTGTGCTCTGCTCCGTGCCTTGCTGTAGGGGAGATGGTGTGTGAGGTTGTGGTTTGCATGACTTTAAGCATTGCATGGCCCTGGGGAAACCCAAACCTTGTAATGAGCACCGGCTTGGCCTCTGGTAGAGCCTGGCTTTGCTCAGTGAGGCCCTTGCTTCCCTATCTGCAGGTGACCAGCTAGCACAGATGTCATCCAAACACACCCTTCAATTGTCTCTGGCTGTCCCTATGATTGCCCACGATATRGGGTTCAGGTGGAAGTAGGAAGTGTTGATAGCCAGGAAAGGAAAAATTCATCAGGTAGCAGAGAAGGGTAATGAAGATCTCCTCCTACCACTCTCCCCACGCATCAAAGCACTCTTAAAAAAAATAAAGCATTCATCTKTGACCCCCATTAATGACTGGCTTGGTCTGTGTAAGAGTTTCACAAGTCTGTTGATGCTCCCACAGAGTTTAATTATTTAGAGCATGAGGTGGAGGTTTGTGCTTTCACTGCTGATGGTGCAGGGTTCAGGCCCTCCTGGCAGGCGGGGGGATGGTTACAAAGGCAAGCTGGCTGGGAATGCAGCCGCYTGCTCTGAGGAGCCTAAGGGAGGCACGAGCTGCAGCTGTGTGGTCCTTGTCAAGGCTGGGCAAAGCAGCGTATCCTTCTCATTGTATGAGTTCCATGTGACTGTGTCGTGTGGATTTCAAGGTCTACGTTCTTATCTTCAGGGCACTTAATGGTCTGGACCTGAGATGCCTTAAGTGGCTACCTGAAACTGTTGGATGGGYATACTTGTGACAGATCCTTGTTACTGAGCCCCCCAGTCAGTGCTAGAGGCTTTGGGGGCTGCTKTAAGACTTAGGCAGCAATATCTGATTTATCAGCCTGGGGCTACAGGCCTTTTCTGTTCCCTGCAGTAGCAAGCCTTTGCCTGCCTCTTTTCTGTGACCAGCCCCCTCCTACTCCCCCCAGATTCTGCTGTGCACTCTAGGAACTAGTTTTCCTACTGTAAAATCCCATCTTCAGCCTGCTCCTTCCTTCCCTTTGCAGTACATCAGCTTGTTCTTGCTTTTCGTACTTTTCCTCACCCAGTACTTCTCTGCTGGTAATCTCCATGAGATGTGGGAACCTGGAACAGGTATTAGGAACAACTGAGGAGCAACACGGTGTCCGAAGACCTTTGTGCAGCTCATGTTCCCAAACAGGCAGCTGGTCAGCTAGACCGGGAGTATTTTCCTCATATCCTGCTGACCATTTAGACAGGTTTCCACTTCTAGTGGGAAGGTACCAGGCTCCAGGTCGATTGAATGGTATGTGGGGTGGTCTGGTGTGTCAGCTGGCCAGCTGGAAGGGTCAGATGCTCACCTTCTGTCTGCTTCTGGAGTGGGTAAATTCCTTTGTAATTGTGCTGCCTCTCTGCCTCTCCTATTTGTGGATCCTTAGGGCTTGCAGTGCCTATCAGTGCTGGAATGAAAAAACAGCGACTGTTTGTTGCAAGACTGTAGGTGGAGGTTTATTTCAGAGCAGGAGTGGTTGATACTGGTGGGTCTGGGTTTGGCTGATAGCTAAATAAATGGGCAGACAGGGAAGCCTTAGTTGACGTGGAAGGTTCACACGGTATTTCTCGTACCGTACGTTTCAATACTGAAAATGCCCATCGTGGCAGACACCAGGCCAGCGGGTCACGAGGTGCTGCTGCTGAAGGCTGAGTTCACTGTGTGCTGGGGCTCACTGAAGTGCTTTTCTGCCGTTTCTTGCTCCCTAAGCCCAGGGACACTTGAACCTGCTCCTCACATCTGTTCTCCCGCTGTCTCCTTGTACGTGCTTCATCTCCTGTTTTCTGCTGTAGCAAAGGACTGTGCAGGCTCTTGGTTGCATGCCAATGGGCTCTTCATGCTATCCCTATTTACCCTGGTTTATCTCTTCCCACTCCTTTCCCTATTCCTATTTAATTTCCTTTGGTATGGGAATAATGTTCCAGGTTGTGTTGAGAGACTGGGATGAGCTGAGATGACAGAAAGAAGGTGGAAGGGAGAAAGAGGCTTATGGTGCTAGATGTGASTTTCTGTCATCAGCTCAGTCTTCAATTCTGTTAATTATTGTAGGTYTGGCTAAATCAGCTGGATCTGCTAGACGAACGTGAGGTGCTCTGTGTCCTGTATCCATATTCTACTCTGTTTTTCTTTTTTTTTTCCCTGAAATTAATAGGAGTCTACCCATTGATGATTAAAAGAACGCCTGGAGTTTTGGAATGGATCAGATGCATCAATCAAATGTTACCACATTGCACCCAAAAAGAGGAATGCCATCCAGCTGGGGGTAGGGTCTGTTTTTTCTTTGCCCCCATCAATGTCTAGAGTTACTGGAAGCCTCTTCGGTTTTTTAAATACAAGAACTTTTAGTAGAAAGTACTAGTTTTAAAAATTAATAGCTTTATTGTGTGAAAAATTGCTTTCTCTTTTTTGTTGGTATGGAGCAAAGTTGTGCCTCTAATTCAAAATGTTATTAATAATCTTGAGGCTTTTCAGGCTTTGGTAAAGAAAACATTTCRGTAACTACTTCAGATATTTTGGGAGGGAAATTCTGTGTTTTAAATGAAAAGTAAATCTATTCTGATTACTAAGAAACATGAAAATAATTTAACATTTTTTCAGAAATGTCAAAGTTCAGGTCATTAATTGTAATTCCTGAAATTAATGTGAAACAGACTAATACGCCTGCGTAAACTGTTCCCCTTGCAACGGGGAGAGGAGGTGAATGTCAGTAGGAAGCTGCATCTCTGTGTACTGCTTATGGTCACATGGCTGCTGTGGCAGCAGATACTGCATGAGACCTGGAACAAAATGAAGAGTTGATGGGAATGCGAATCTGGAGTCTTGCACGGTTGTAAAGCACAGGTTGCAATCCAAGAAGCAAACAGAAGTGGCTTTTTGGCTTCCTTCCAATTGGTAGAGCACGGCTCCCCATTATCTTCTCTGCTGGTATGCCACTTGGCTGTGCCAGCAGAGAGGCTGCAGAGACAGAGCACTTACCCAGCTCTCAGAAGTGGGATGGACTTTCCAGGTCAGGCATGAGAAGATCTATGTGTTGGGATTTGTGTCCGGAAGTAATGCTGTTCCAGTGTTGTTCACTTGAAATCTGAAGCTTCTTATGCTTCACATCAATTTCCTGTTATTGCTAAAATTGCTTTTGCTTTAAAAATGAAGGGTCTTAAAGCTGAGGGGTTTGGCAGAGTGTGCTGCAGAATGATTCTTTTCTCCTCTGTAAGTTTCCTGAATGAATGATTTTGAAGTAAAGTAATATTTCCCTGCAGAGCCTGTCTCTGTTAAGTCTTTAGGCGGTTACAGCAACAGTGAGTCTACTAGTGCAATATTAATAATTTATATGTGTTCCTCATTTTGGRCCTTTGTCAGTCATTTCAGCCTTGGCAGGCTGCAAGAGATGAGAAAAATATGTATAAATTTTGCTGCTGTTCCCTCTGCATGTGTTCTCAAGGTAGGCAGAGGATTTTAGGTCTTCAGAGCATGTCTTTCTAACCTTTTAGCAGTGCTGAATTCACAGAAGTAAGACCAGAAAATAGCATAATGGTGTTTCATCTCAGTCACCTCTGCTTAGGGTTGTACTGCTTTTGTTGGACAAATGTGGTTCAGATGTTTGTGAGCTTTTCTTGGTTGCAGGAGGTGAGGGGGAGGTGAATTTTTTATGGGTTCCTCCTGTGGGACAAGCCCAGCCAGGGTTTTGCTGCATGCCCATAATCAACACCAAATGTATTGTGCTGCTGAAACTGCAAGTAACTTTCTTCGTGTCCTTGTTTCTCTCCCTTACTCTATTCTAAAGGGAGGGAGATGGTCAACTAGTTTTGTGTTTCGTGAGTAGGTCTTGCTTGAAGGGAGGCAGGAGACTGAGCCAAATGAAAATGGGTCTTCAGAAACAAGGCTGATGAGAGGATGTCACCAGAGAATTCAGCTGGTTTAAATACAAAGTGTTGCTCAATTCTCTTGTGGAGTTTACTGTTGTAGGTTTGTTCTTGGTGTTAGCAATTATCAGAACACTTTCAGCTTTACCGGAGTSTACGTACTGCTTCAAATCTTGTTGGAAGCATGGCAGTGTGTTTCAGGGAGCTTTGGAGGGCCATGGTGTAGCATGCATGAACTAGTTGATGTGTTTTCAGCAAGCCTGTGTTCTTGTAGGCAGGTGCTGAACAGTTGGAGTTAGATTGGTTCACTCAGGTGGTATTTAGCAAGCAGGTAAGTAGTTGGCTTCCATTTGTTACTCGTGGTCCAAAGTGGTTGATTCACCTCAGACAGTGGGAGACCCACAGGTTCTGTACTACTGGGTCATGGATGGAAGGATGGGGCTGTCAAGGAGAAAAGAATGTTCTGCAAGGAATCTGTATCTTAGGCTTGAAACTGATTTGTAGACTTATTGTTGGGGGAAAGCTGATGTTTCTTTAAAAGGGGATTACATTGTTTCAAATTCAGGGTTTTTTTCAAATTTAGTTTTTTCAATTCTGTCTTGGCTTGTTAAAAGGTTTGGTTCAAAATTGACTCTGTGCAGAAAGATGAATGGATAAGCAGAAACTTGGTCCAGTTGTTTTATGTTGCACTTGCTAAAAGAGATGTTCATTTCAGAGTGAATTTTTCACTACAATTTGTACCTTTGCATTTCAAACACTCTTTTCTCCAATTCTCTGTTTTGTTAAATCTTCCTGAGAGCTTGTATGTACAGTTAGAAGAAAACAGGATACAACTGACTTAAGATTTCTTGAACTTAAATTTTAATACTTGAATTGCATAATTAAATGGTTTGACTGCTGCTGGATGGTTATAGTTCKGAAAGAAACTATGATCCCTCATTGGACTTAAGATGCCTCAGTTGCAGCAAAGAGAATTTTTTTTTTCCTTTTTCTCCTTTTTGGACCAATGAGCCAGGAGCCTTTTTCCTGGATATGCACTTGTATGCTTCATCTAGTGTACATATGCATTTGTAACAAATGACTGCAAAGCAGCACTGGTTTCTTCCACAAAACAGAGGGAATTGGGAAGCTGAGTTGGAAGATTCTCTTTCCTCTTTTTCCTTTTTTTTTTTTTTTTGCTTCTTCCTCTTTACAAGAAGTTACTTTAAATAGAGAGCTTTTCAGCAGGTTGCAACTAGAATGCTATAATAAGATCCCTGTTCGCTCTCCCTACTTTTTCACATGCAAAGTTGTGGCTGTAATTATATGACAGCTGCCCTCTTGGCTGACATGCAGCAGATTGAACTGGGGATCTCCAGAGCTAAAAGTGTGAGCTGCTACTCCGTGAGCTAAAGCTCTATAGCTGGAGGCTGTAATGATCTATATCCTTCATGACTGAGCGTGGAAGGGAGCTGCAAAAAGCACTTGCTGAGTTATGGTGCATACAGGGTACTCACTGTGTACATGGTTACTTCCCAGGTGTACTGGAAGCTTTTTTTGAGTGGTTTTTGATAATTGTACATACTGTTGTCAACTCATGGGTGCTTTAAAATGACGATCTGTTTTGAAGCCTTTCTACCTTAAATAACTTCACTAGCTTGTTATAAAGCACAGATGTGTTGCTATATATGTAAGTGGTGCCGACCTCGAGGTGCCCTGATGTKACTGAAGTCCTTCAATTCTAATGCAGTGTAAGTAATTGTTAACAATATTGAATGCAGTATGAAAAATTCTACACCACCAGTGATGTTCAGACAGGTTTGTCTTTATGCTTTGTCATTACAATAGGTTTTTCACAGACAGAACCACTGGAGGTTTTTAAAAACAAAGGAAGGAGAAAAACTGGAATTGGTGGAATCTCTCCTGTTTCCTCAGGATCAGGAAAATCTGAGCAGTGTCTAAGTTTGTTAGGCTGAGGAAAAGAGAAGGGAAGCAGAACCATATGRAGCTTCATGAGTAGTGTCAGCCATGGGTAGCTTCTGCAACCAGTGTTGTGGGAGAGGGGAAGTGTGTTACAAGTTGAGACATTAATTTTGAACTTTGTGAGACATTAATTTTTGAACCCTTAACACGTCTTTTCTCCACATCCCCAAACAAAAAAAAAAGCCAGCAAAAATGATCGAAAACCAAAAAATCACAATAACAACAAAAAACCCAAACCAAAACCCAAAATAAAAGGGAGATAAGCATCTGCTAGCTTTAAACATGGCAAAATAAGCATTTCTGTCAACCTGCACAGTTCAAAACCAATCTGACCTTTACCCATTCAAAAAATATGGAAGGGATGCAATGAAATGTTAAATAATCAGATGTCAAACACTTAAATTAGTGCCAGCCCAGTGTGTCAGAAACTTACTTGATACCATATATATTAGCAACGGGTGCATTCGCTGTTGTAAATTAAGATAATCTCCCATAAATTAGGTTATGTCCTATCACACAAGTCTGGCCAATCACAGCTTAGTAACTACTCAATCATAGCTTAGTAAACACCCTCCCCCTAGCTGCATCCTCCACAGCCTTTCTTTGTGTGATTTCATGCACACAGGGTTAATATAAAGATGCCTGTTGTGTTGCATGGCCTAAGAAATTCTTAWTTCCTCACCTCTCTTTCCTGGCCTATGCCACCATATCCCATTGGCAGGACCATGCTGTAACATATATTGGATTATTTAGTGTGAGTCAGTGTTACRATCTAATTTGATCACAGAAAAGCAGAGGAAACTAAGTGTGTGGAAAAAACCGAACTGAGCGAAAAAAAGTTCAAAATATTCCCAAAAACGGGATTAAAACCAAATGAGATTAAATGTCGATGCCAAAAGATTGATACACTTTATTTGATAGTAAAAGAGGCAAAGAGAAAGAGAGAAGAAAGAAATAAATAGAAAAGAGTGTGTGTGGGGGGTGGGGGACAGGGAGAACAGGGGTTAGATGGAAACATATCACCCTTCTGGGGGTCCCAACGAAGTCTCTTTGCTCCCCTCCATTCAGTCTTCTGGAAGGTGAGGATCCCCAGTGCTGCTGCCATGCCAAAGAGTACAGAATCCAGTGCCTTAATATACGTTCTGGGCCAGCTTGGAATGCCCATGTGTCACCCCTTCAGGRGGCTCGGTTTGACACTGTCCCTTGCAACATTGTGGATTTGTTGATTCATCTCTGGTGTACGGTCTGGGGACCCCTTTGGCAGGTCTTTGGGCCATGACAGCCCCTCGACTGTCCACGTGGATCACCTTGTCCCAGGATGCGGGGYCCCACAGCCGAGCTCCTTTGCACAGCAGAGCACGGGYGTTTCTGTGCCTCTGACCACAGGTACACCCAAAGCCACTCTTTGTCCCCTCATCACCCTTTGATGTGAGGGTCCATGCTGGCCTGGCAGCGGATAGCCGGGGGGACGGTCCCCACCCAAAGCTTGATCCCTTTGTGAATGTGTCCTTCTCTCCAGCTCTGACTTGTTCTGTATCTTACATTTGATCAGCAGGCAGTGGGCAGTGTAGCCAGGGTCCCATTCAGGGTTTTGGTGGCTTGCTCTGCAGCTTTTGTGTAGTTTTGCTATAATATGCAAAAAGTCCATCATGAAAATGTTTAAGTCATAAACTGTAGCAAATCAGTCTCTGACAGTCAGAAGCCCCATCCCTCCAAATAAGTGAAATGACCCATGCTACAGTGATCTAGTCCATGGTGCTGCCTTGCAAGCAGCAGTGTTGGCAGGACTGGGAAGGAGGTGTTTTGCAGGAGGGACAGAGGAAATTTGTTACATGTGTGTTACTCCTGAGGCATCTTATGAGACTGTTCCTRTCAAGCAATCTCACCAGTCTTAAGGCTTGATTCCCTACTGCCTGTCCCATACCCCTTACAGAGAAGTGAAATGAGGTTTCTTACCCTTCCTGTGGATGCCTGTTCCACAGCCTAATAGACCTTTCTGTCAGGAAACATTTCTTGATTGCACTTTAATTATGGGTGTCAGACTGCTTGTCCCTGGGATGACCTTAGCCTGCATCAACTACCAGTGCCTTCCTAGCAGCACGTGCTCCTCCTTCTCCTCTGGCATATCTTGTAGGCCTGTTTCAGCTGTAGGCAACTGTTCCCTGGCTCAAACTCCACTGTCCTTAGGGCTGCTTTTGGAGGCTGTTGCAGAAGTTGAGATCTGGGAGCCCACATCATGGGCCTGACTTGTGATCTGAGGTGGACTCATCACATGAGTAGGTTTTCAAGAATCCCAGCTTGCTGGCAAGTAGGGAAATACACACTGAAGCAGCATTTGTGTGCATCTCTATCTTGGATAGAGCCAAGTCCAAGGAATCTGTTACAGCACAGTTATCCCATGACCTAATTGTGTTGCTGTCAAACCTGGGAGTGTGCATAAGACTCCAGTATATTCCTGCAGTCAGTTTAAAGCAGGGCTTTAGATTCATTTTAGGTGACAGAGTTGGTGCTGTCTATGTTGAAGCATCAAGGACGAGCAGCCCAGCCAAGCTGTTTGTCTGCAAGGCTGTGGAAATACCAACCACAAGGCTCGGCAGTGAAGGCTCTGTATGCAGTGTATCCAATTTGGCAGGCGTGGGTGAAGAGCCTGCCTTGCTAGCTCCTCAAGGAGCTTTCCAAGGCTGGTGGCAGTTAGGCCAGGTTGTGGTGGCTGGCTGTGAGCGCATGGACAAGGCTTCCTGTGGACAGCAGTGTGCACCCACTGTGTCACAGCCCTGGTATGCACTACAGTATGGTGGCACTAGAAGATTTCCCTCCCCAGCACATGGCTGTTGTTTTGCACATGTAGACTTCATGTAAGCATTTGCTGTTTTTCAGGTCTGTTTGTTGCCGGTTGCTGAACCTCCTGACTTTCTTGTATTCACTTTCCAAGGTGGGATGAGCAGAGCACATTTCAGTGCTGCAGAGGCAAATACATCTTTGCCTAGCATGGTATCCTCATGAAATTGGCACTGTTTTCTAGTCTGTTTCTAGTACAGTCAGTACTCTCCTATCTGCTTCTGTAATTTTGGTAGACCTCGTTATGTGATGTCTTTTTAATGAATGGATGTAATTACTCCAGAACCAGGGGGTGTGTGAACTGTTCAGATAATGACCCATTAAACCGTTCACAACCAAAACKGTTGTGACACCAGAGATCTGAAGTAGCGTTCTTACTGTTTCTCCTGATCCTCTCCTCTGTGCCCAGCATGGACCCACTATATCCTCACCCTGCCTCTGTGTCTTCCAATTCATGTCCTGGTTCCTTCTGCTCCTCTTTGCTCTGCCAGTGAGTTATTTCTCTGGTGTTCCCACATAGTTCCTACTCCTCACCAGCTATGGGTCCCTATCTTTGATCCTCAGAGGTCTTTGTCCACGTTTCATTGGTGCTTTGCCATTGCTGGCTCTTCTGCAAGCTCTGCCTTTCCTGACTGTACTGCCCACTTCACAAGGGAGAGCTTTTTGCTTTTCTTTATTCCCATGAGAGAAATAAAAYTTCTGTCTCGTGTAGAGGTACATAAAACATGGCCACACTGTCACCAGTTTTTTGGTGTGTTTGTGTCCTCTTTTGACTCAGCTCATCTCTTCTCTATTAACCATGTATGAAGTATCCCTCTTTCCTTTGTTTTCATGGGGTTTGCATGCAGTGTCTTGCTCCCATGGGACGACTAAGGGTCACGCTTGTTGAATCTGAAGGTGTAATTTTATGAGGGCTGTTTTCAGTAGTCCCTGCTGCTGCTYCTGAACTGCTTGTTCAGCTGTGCCACTACAGCTGGACGTGTTGCTGCACGTTGAACTGGATCCGGGAATTGATCTGGATTAAAGTAGCCAAGGTGGAGGAAAGCTGCTTAACCCAGCGATGTGCTCAAAGAAATACTTGAAAAACTACAGTTTAAGAGCACTTTGACTTGATAGCCCTTTGACTAACAACCCCCTGGTATCGAAATCCCTTGTATAAATGCAGAGTTACTGCCTCCTCCCTTCAAACCCTCCTCCTGAGCTATTAAACACCAGCGGCCACCTGCTTCAGGCTTAGAGCAGCTGCTGCAGGTTAAGATGTGCTGTGCAGCCGCTCTGGGATGCATGGTACACGATGCTGCTTGCAAGGGATGAGGACCCCCTGGAGTAAAAATTGACACGTGTCAAAGTGTGCAGAATTATCCTTTTGTGCAACATCGAAGACTGAGACAAAGCTTTATGCTTTTTTGTCATAATTGCTGGTCCGGTTTTACCCTGAGCCTTTTTAATGCTCCAGGATGTTGCTGTGTCACTAAGTGTGGGGAAATACAGCATACCTCTGGATGCTGGCTTGAAGCGTTGAAAATGCTTCCCTCTGCCCTTCTCTGTGGGACACATTTAACCTGCCCCATCCCTCCCAAGCTGTTAGCATGGAGCCCTGTTTAGTGCCTCTGCTCCTGCTCTTCCCCTTGGCTTTTTCACACCCTTCTCTGCCTGATCAGTTCATGTGCTCCCAACTTCATGCTGTCCAGGGTTTAATTTTTGTTTAAGATCTTCGTTCTTTTAATGACAGCGGGAACTGAAGGCTGTTCTCTGTGGGGGCTGTGGTGCGCGGCTGTGCTTGAGGTAATGAGACTTGATGAAAACCTCTTGTTACTGTGGCAAGATTTCTTCCTTCTCTGTGTTTAAGAAGGGG
>NW_026623249.1:4528141-4537491 GCF_030028575.1 Malurus melanocephalus | reverse complement strand
GGGGGGGGAGAAAAAGTGACAGACGCTGCTGGGTATGTTAATATATTTTTAATGGCTTCTGTGCGGCTAGCTGAGGACTTATTTGTCCAGCCTGTGAGAAAAGGGTACCAGTGTGTTATTCTTTGAGCTTAGCTGAGAGTTGAAATGGTAGAGACAGAGAGTTTAATGAAAATTTCACAGAAATCCTTGATGATAAAAATGAAATCTGCTAGAGATGGAGGGGTTTGGCAGGGAGAGAAAGATTGGATCCCAGATACCTCCTCCCCTCCCCCTCTCCAAATCTTCCCTTTTTTCTGGAATATTCCACTGTCTGCAATCATCAAGAGAGCTACTGTCTCAGACTATGGTATTTCTATCAGTGGTGAGGGGAGAGATTTTTCTGAAATAATTGCTGTATTTCTGGTGAGAAACAAAAGGGTTTACGCTATGGTGGCAGGCTGGGGAAGGGAGGGGGCTGGCGGGAGTGCAGGGCGAGTGCTGGGCATTTTCCCCTTCCAGCCTTAATATGCTAGTTAAGCTGCAGGCAAGATGAGGCTGGTGGTCCGAGCCTGCTGCCCGGGGCGATGAGGGGTTTTGCTGCTTTCCTGTTCCAAAGGTGTGCAGAGCACTGCCAGGATTGAGGGGCAGCCAGGCTGGGGCAGGTGTGAGTTCTGGGGGTCAGGAGCCAGGTGCCTGGGGCAGTAGGTCAGAGCAGAGATGTGCTTGATCGGGCTGTGAGGGAAACGAGAGCTGCCGGTGAAACATTAATGCTGCATAGCTTTCTACATGTTGAGAGGGGGAGAGGGGAAACAGTGAGAATCCGTGGCACTTGGTGTGTGCTGTTTAGATGGAACCGACAGGAGGGAATGGTGCTCGTGGCACATTGGCAGATTGGCTGAAAGAGTTATGGTATGGTCAGGTGCAATGGACTGAGTCCACACCCAGCTGATTCCTAATGCAGGACAGTTGAGGGAGCAGTGACATCTCTCTTTTGTCCTTGTGTTCTCATTCTTACAAAATCCCAGTCAAGGGTGATGTACCCCTAGGGCAAGAAGGACTGAAAATCAGTTAGACACCAAACTAGGGTTTTCCCTGCTGCCCGCAACTCCTTGTTCCTCAGGAAACAGCTACTGTGCCAGCTCTGTATTTCTCCTGTATTCAGTGACCAGATCATCTCTCAATGTCCACTTACAGGAGACCTGTCCACCCAGTGTTGAGCCCACATGGCTTATGGAGCCTCCYTCAAGTGAGGAAGCCCACACATGTGAGGCTTCTCTTGTCAATGCCATAAAGGCGTGCTAGCATCTCTTGAGGCAGGTGCATGGCCGGGGTCACTGCTGGGAGGGTGTGAGGAAGTTGTTTTCTTGAGTCACTGCCCAGTCTTGGAGTAGCGTGTGTGAGTTGGCAACAGCCCTTGCCTGGCTTCTTGTTTGAGTGACTGTGGTGCTGGAAAATGTCCCGCAGCAGATATGCCTCTTCTTGGTGGCAACTTCTCTGGGTGTTCTCGAGGCAGCATCCCTACAGGGTCAAAGCTGTATTTCTATATTTTTTTGGGGAAAATTAAAAGTTTGATGTCTGTTYAATTTTGGAGCCAAGAAATAGTGCTAGACTGGCAACTCTTGGGATAGCCTTTGTAGCCTGCCCCTGCCAACATAGCAGATTGCTGACTCCCAGCCAAACTGTCCCCTCTGATTTTAAAGTCTCACAAAAACAGTTTGTGGGAGATGTCTCTGAGGATACTGCAAGTTTCTTTGTGTTGCAGAAGATTGGAAGCACATATGGTGAGTTACTGATATCTATCTGAAAGGACAACAACTTGTTAGCCTGCACTGACCCCATTGCTTGGCTGATCTGACCATACCCTTATTTAGATTGAAATTAACTTTCAGCTGATTTAGTAAAAATAGGTTTAATGGTGAAGCAGGCAAATCAGGGATACATTTTCATTATATATAAATCTGTCCATAGAGGTATTTAATGTCATTTTACCCATCTGCCTAAAGCGCTTCAGCTTGCTTCTCCTGTGTGCTCCTCTGCAGGCAAGCTCTAGATTTTGATGAGTGTCCACTGCTTTCTTAACCCACTTTTCAAGTTGGGCTGAAGTTGCTGACAGCATTATGACTTATCCAAGAGCATGAGTGAATGTGAATTGGCACAAAATTAAAACCAGGGACCCACCAGGCTTCCGACCCTGTAAATTCTGGGTTGTTGAAGTCCTACTTTGCTTGATTAGCCAACAATAACAGTCAGCTAATACACTCATATTATTTTTACTCAAGCCCCTTCCACTGATAGTATGTTTATAAAAAAATRGAAGGTTTATGTTTCTCTCCTTGAGCATGCTTTCTAGTGTTATTACATCTAGATTAGTTTTACAGATGACCCAAAGGGAATGTTTGCTTGAAATCGGACTTGTACCAGTTTATCTGCCCCATTTGCCCCCTCATGATGGATTTAAAAAAGTGGTACTGTCATCAAGTCTGATATATCTAAGGCTGCAATAAAAGAGTAATGTGTGCTCTGTGTTTTAATTTTTTTGAGCCTGTAGAGAACTGCTAGTGAGGTATAATGGATGTTTCTGTGAACTCCAATACTTTAATTGTAGGTAAGAGAATTTTGATTCCTCTGCCTGTCTGAAGCTTAAAGCAATACAAGTCTTGGTACGGACAGAGTAGCAAAATCAAATGAAGACCATCTAGAATTTGTTGTGGGATGAGTATAATCCCATTCTCTTATAACAACACTGTTTTCAGTTTCTCACTGTTCAGGAGATACAATCCTCTTGGCCCACTGATTGTCATAGTCTTTCAGTCTAGAAAAAAACTTGCATTGTGGGATAGGCAAGATGGAGGAGGTGAAGGAAATGGCTAGAATTTTTGTCTTGACATTTTTATGTTGTATGTATGCTTTAAAAAAATGTATCTCCAAATTACAGTGAAAAGCAAATCACAAAGTCACATGCACGTCTATTTTCAATTTTAAAGATTATTGTAAGGTTGTCTCTAGCAGTCTCATGCCACAAGCCTCTAGCTGTACCATACCCTCTTCTAAGATGCATTTCCATAGTCCTGATTTTTCTGTAGGCACGAGGCTGTGCAACATGGTCTTGTTTTCTAGTTATTACTGAGGACACTGGTTTCTATAAAMGGAGGCCATTGGAAAAGGTCTCAGAAGACCATAGAGCATCTTGCTGGTATTGCGTGCATGTAAAAAGTGGGTATGTTATTTCCTGAGGGGGAGGGAGGGGTGAAAGGAGTTCAATTCCCTTGTGCAGGGAGATGCACACACAATGCTGGGGGAAGGCAGCTTACATAGGTGCCCATCAGCCCTGTGAAGGTGTCCCAAGGAAGTGGCAGTGAGGTTTGTTCACTAATTCAGTAACACTTCACCCTAAGCTCATCCCCTTGCCTTTTCTCTTGTTTACTTYACCCTTCTCCCTCCTTGGGAATCTCTGTTGGGGGAGTTGGAAATTGTAGCCTGTGAACTGTACCCAGCRGCTCCTGGTGGTAGTTGTGGCTGCTGCTAAATCAGCCAGCTGAGCACCTGCTGTCTCCTGCTAAGGGAACTGAGCAGCCAGCTATTTGTTGTTAAAGTGACATTGTTAAAATAAAAATCTTGTTTTAAGCAGATTCTTCCTTGCATTCCTGAACAATGCACTGGATTACTAAACTAAATGAAGTTTAAGAAATCGCATTGGTCTGCCATTTGTAGCCAGAGGGGATGGCCTTGAGCATCAGGTATGAATTACCTACCCTGCAACCACAGCTTCATGTGCTGAGGTCGATAAATTGACTTCCACACAGCTTATTAGATGGGGCTCTTTCAGATGTGACCTTATTAAAACCTGGAGTCCTCTCTGGACAGTGGCAATCCCATGACTCTTCTGAAGTATAGGGGAGGATATTGTTGCAGWGTCCTTAACAAAATCTCTGCCAAGAGGGGCATGAGCCAGTCATTCACTGAACTTTAGACAGGACTGCAGCATGTTGCTGTGTGAACAGATTCTTCTGAGGGGCATCAAAGGCAGATATTGGCCTCATGCTAATGTAAGGGCTAAGGCTCTTCCGTGAATGGGTAGTTGTGTACTACACTTGATTACATTGTTTAGTTGGTAAGAGTTCTGTTTTTCATTAAAAAAATATCCTAGCTTTATTGAGCCAGCTGTTACATCATTTCATAACCTCAGATTGTTTCCTTCCCTGCTTCTGACCTATCAGTTCCTTTTTGTAGTGCTTCAGAGCTGGTGCCTTCTCTGTCTCCTCTTGAACTTCCTGCCCCCATTTCTCATGTGCTTGGCCACATACCAGCATTGAAACGCCTGGGTGCTCAGATGGGAGTTTAAAGCTGCTATGAAATATTTAATATGTAGAAGACAAGACTGACTTGCGACAGACATGCAGGAAGGAGAAAGGAGTGACCCAGCATCCCAGACTGAGGTGTGAGCTCGTGCCTGCTCTTCTCTCCCCTGCCTCTTAGCCTTCTGAGAAAAATGATGGTTTCTGCTAGAGTGTCAGRTCTCTGCTTCTGCTTATCTTCCATTGCTCTTTCCTGGCTATTTTCATCCTTGCTCAGAGCATCTTGGGTGGCACAAAGCAGAGAATGGACCTTTATTCCTGGTATGGGCTCTTTTGTCAGGAGGGAAAGAGGAGCACTGTGGTTTGGGCACTGTCCCTGGCTTTGGTTCCCCCCTGTTCAGATGCTCTGCAATCTGCAAAATGGGGCTGCTGCAGCCCACAGGGCTGGAGGATGTGCCTGCTTACAGACTGCAAAGCACTTGACAGCAGGAGAAGGGAAGACTGTGGATCGACAGCTGCAGAGCTGCCCCTGCCCTTAGGTAGCAAAGTGGAATTGGCACCTTGGGCTTCACTGGGAAACTAGAGGGTGAGAGCTAATAAAAGATCAGTTTCTAATCTTCTGTTTTGGGGGAAACGCTGAGCAGCAGCAGCAGAATTGCTGGAGCTGCTGATCTACAGATTGCTGTGKCTTGGCTTAGTCTTGTTTCACATTATAATGATTTTCTATGAGCTTGTGTGTGTTAGTGTTAATGAAGGCTTTGGTTCGGTACAAACTGTTACCAATGGACCACAATTTCTTGGTTTTATTCACAAGTAAGTGAATTTTCCCAATGTCCTACCTCTGTGTATGCACACATGTGCACATGCGTGTGCATTTGCGGATTGTTCAGGATGGAAAGTGCAGTGGAAATGTAAAATACTATAATTATGTGCAGTATTCATTTCTATTTTTGCTCTGCAGTCAGCTTGGCAAGAGGAACTCTGTGTCTGGGCAGTCTCATATCTGATCTGATCTATTTGTCTGTGCTTTTTTGCATTGTGGTTTACAGCCCTGCAATTGAAACCTTCAAGATTACTTAAAGATGRAATGCAAGTGTGCTTCCACTGAGCTTTGTAAAGGCCATTTCTTCTAGTGCAAAATAATGGGCCTAAATGAGTTGACAGTGCTCCTTTTAAATCCACCACTTGGTTCCTGAGGGGGCGGGGGCGAGGAGGTAATGTATAGGTCTTACAGGAATAAAGCCAGTGTTTTGTGCTCCCCTGCGGCTCTGCAGCAGTAGCTCACTGACTGACCCTATTAGCAGAGCTGTACTGTCACCACGGGCCAGTCTGCTGTGTGCACAGAGAGCTGAGCTGAACAAATAGCACCAGCTTAGGGGTTCTGACGAGGCTGTGGCACAGACTGACACATGGGGAAAAGAAAGGATGGTCCCTTATAGCTCAGTCGTAAAAAAATACTCGAGTCTCTCCTCTCTAGTTCATTTGAAGGTGCAGCTGTGGGAGTGACAGGTCTGAGGAGTTCCAGTACAGGCAGTGCCTTGCAGTGCTGTAGAAGAGCAGGTGGGGATACCAGAGGGGTGCATTTCTCTCCGAGCCACAGCTGAACCCTTGCACCAGCATTGCTCTTCAAGAAGCTGCAAYGAGTACTGCAAACTCTTACGGGTGAGAGTTACAGCCAAAGGCCTTGATCGATCGATTGTTAAAGATCCCACTGCACTTCTCACGAGATGTGAGGACAGTAACCTCAGTGTCCTGGCCAAATTCCAGTTCATTACTTTCTGCCTGTCTAAAATTTCCCCTTTTTCTCCCTCTGCCATTTATCCTGGAGAAGTTATCATTTGCTTCCTCTCCTAATGACTCACGGGTAATGCTGCTGGCACATAACTGATGCTTTATTTCATCCTGGTGATGGGGGAGTGATCCCTGTGGTTTGGGGTCTTTGGGCTGAAAGRGGTGCTATGGAAACACAGTGTACACATATATACAAAAGCACTATTGGCTACTGTTCCCTTCAGCTGCCCTTTCAGAACAGGTAAACAGGTTTTCCAGCTGCATCTTTCAGCTGAATCCAAATCACAAATGTGTGTATGTGTCTTCTGTGTGTGTGCGTGTGTGCGCAAGACTGTCTCTTCCCCCCTCCACTTTCGTCTTGGAACAAGAAGAATGTGTCAAGCCCTCTGGCTGCAATCCAGGACTCTCCGTGGAACTATAAATCGACCCGTCAGGGAGGGGGAAAGAGATTAACGTTGGCCGTCTTCATTAGTGAGTCCCTAGAGGAAACCGGGTCTGCCATGAGCCGTGAATGAGACCAGCTGAGAGAGGAGGGGGAGAGCTTGCGGTTTTTATCACTGCCTCGAGAGACCCTGGAGGAGTGGAGGAAAAGAGTGTGATAGGCATGGGAGGATGTAAAATGAAGGAAGCTGGAGCTTTCCAGCACACTGCTCGCTCCCTCATTGGTGGGCAGGTAGCTGTTCGCTGCTCCTCCGCTCCAATCCCTGACCCGTGAGCCCATGTGTGTGGCTGGAGTACTTGGCATGCTAATTGGGAGCAGAGAGGAGCGAGCCCAGTGGCAGTGCAATGCCCTGCCATGCTAAACAAGTGCCAGTAATTGCATTCAAGGTACTTTCATTATGTCAGATTTTTCACAGAACCAGAAAAGTGCATTTATCACGAGCAGTATAATTCTTCCTAGGCATTGCTTGGGGGGTGTGTGTGCTTAATTCCCTGCCCCTCTGCCTCACAGAAATATGAAAGTAATTCTTGCCCTTTTTCATTCTCACTTGCACACAGATTTTTACAAATAGCTTCTTTGAGCTTCAAACAACAATCTCTTTCTTCCTCGTACTGTTTATTATATATGCTTRCACCGCAGGCTCATGCAAACCCATGCATGCACTAACACACACGTGTGCTAATTGTTGTTTTTCCAGGCTGATGGAGGATATGGAGGCTGCATCTGCAGCTGGTAATGTTTCAGGATCCCTTGTAAAGTCCCYGAGAGCCTGGATTCTGGTGATGCTCCTACCAGTAAAATCTGGTTTAAGCTGGTAGTTGTCTTCCCCCCCTGCTTCTTGCAGTGAGTGACGCAGGCTCGACAGCTCCAGATAGTGATGCTCTTTATTCACTGAGCAGCCATGACACATCGTGGCAACACCAGCTATGCATGCACGCTGTTCTACCAGGGTACCTAGCAGTGACCTGAGGGGACTAGGGAGAGGGAGGCTTCTTGTCTGTGCCCATGTGGTCTGTGTCACCTCTGCAGCATGACAAGGAAACCAATTAGTGTCAATTGTGGTGGCATTTCTTACTGATGGGGACACAGACCTGGCTAAGATGTGAACTGAGACATCATACATCTTCTCACTCTGCCTCCCTGTGGGTCTCTGGGGTGGCAAAGTCACACCTTGGAGCAAGGGAGCTCCTGGGAAATACAGCCAGTGCCTGCAGTCACTCCAGTTTCTGGAAGTGCAGGTGACCTTTGCAGGGGTTGGAGTTACCAATCTGCATGGCAAAAATCTCTGCTAAAACTTGTTGTTCTCTTAGCCCTGCCCCCTCACTCCTGTTTTTTTGTTCTCTTGCTGTTTTCCCCTTAGACATCTGACTGCCCTCAATACCAGCACAGCTTCCTGGGTTTGCTTTACCTTGATATCCACAGTTCTCTGTAAAATACGGTGCAAAGCTTAGCTTTTGTTTTCACACATGCCACTAATGCTTAGACACCATTGGTATGGAATTTGTCAGCTTCTTGGAATTGTTTTTTAACTAGCCATTGCAACACAACTGTGATTTGTGCTTCTATGCAGTTAGTATTTACTAAGTTAAGTGATGCTCCATAGTAATAAGTAAAAGTAATAATCCATGTTTCAGATATTGATAAAATTTTTAAAAATACTTTGTTAGGACCAACCCATAGCTTTTAGTTCCCAGCTGCAGGTGTTCACAGGCAGAACTGGACAAACAATATTTCAAATGGAAATGTGGACAGGAAGAAGAACAGAAAGCTAGAGCAGAGGAGTTGCTGTTTACATGAAAGGAGAGCACTCCTGGCGCTAAAAAGTGGTATTTCAGGTGAGTCAGCCCCAGACTTTGTCTAAAAGCCAGGAATCCTGCTGCTTCCTAGTTCCCTTTTACAGCTCTCATTGTTCCCAGCTGAGGAGCACGCACTGATGTTTTGCCRTACCTTGGAACGAGAAGAAACAGATGGTGATGAGTAGAAGGRTAACTGCACTGTGGTGTGTCGTAATACACCACCAGCTATGGTGTCGCTAATGAACAAGCTGATGGATGAGTTATTTACTCCATGGTATGGAGGGAGGAAGCTACTTTTGCTGACATCCACCTCTGAGCAGTGTGAGGGCTCTGCACCAAGAATAGTATGTCATCTGGAGGAGCAAAATCAGCCTTTTGCTTGTGCAGCTGGATGCCCTTTGGAAAGCTCCAGTTCAAGTGTGATCCTCCTTAGCTTGTGGTGTGTCCTGAGGTGGTCAGTCTGTGAGGCAATCTGCTGCCAACTGAGGTGGAGGTCTGAGCTGCTGTGGGACGTCTGTCCTGGTGGAAGAGTGGAGGAGGCACAAGGGGAATGCAGCCTGCTGTGGGGGAAAAGTGCTGCAGTAGATTAAAGCAGCTGCTGAGGGACTCCTCCAGTGAAGCATGAAATCAGATTGTTTGACAGACATCGTGTTAGAAGCACCTGGCTGGTTCTGTTTGCCCCACAGCTCCCTACCTCAGAGAGAAAACAAGGATTTTCACTGCTCCAGAAYTGCTTTACTCTTCCCTCTTCCCTTCCTTTGCTGTGCCCCAGAGGATAGATTGCCTGCCTGCAGTGAGCCATGGATTTGTGCTGGCAGTGGAGGTGATAGAAGGCTTTGGGAACCCCTCACCCCAATGGCATCCCCTTCTTGGAGACACAGAGGGCTTGTGGAAAGATGGGTTGATTTAGTGTGAATTTTTTTTCCAGCTCTGATTTTTGTTCTGCCTCATTTGCATATTGTGTTTTTCCCCCAAGCTTCTGCATCTCCTTTTTGCTGGGGTTTTTTTTTTTTAAATTATCTTCTCTCTGCTAAAGATTGCTCCCTA
>NW_026623249.1:4498902-4528130 GCF_030028575.1 Malurus melanocephalus | reverse complement strand
CCCCCCCTGCATTTTTCTTTCATCCTTTGTTCTTGATTGCTTGTGCCCAGGAGCAAAGAAAGGAAAAGGAAAGGATACCATCTTTCTGTGAAATACAGGAGAGAGAAATCAGCAGGCAAGCAAAGTTGTCAGCCTGGTAGAGTGAGACTGAATCTACCTCAGGAACACACCTTGAACACAGAATTCACCTTCTCCGTTTTGCTTGCCATAGCATGCCATGTGGCTCTGGTCCTGCCAGTCCTGGATGCGACTCCCCTGCAGAAATGTTGCTTTTGGCATCTGCTGCCCCAGAGGGGTAAAAACCTGCCTGCTGTGTCTGTGTCGATTGCTGACAGGGTCCCATGCATGGTCCCCTCTTGGTCCTGGTCCTRCTGTGAATCTGCCGTGTCTTTCTCGCACAGGAGTGTAGGGGTAATCATCTGAAATGTGTGCTCATGCTGGCTGAACATCACATCTCCCTCCTTCCATCTCCTCTCCCCCTGCATCAGCAGCAGCGCTGCCATAATCTCTCAAAATCAACAGGCCATTACAGTCTGATGTAGCTCAATGAGTACTCTGAGACARAAATCCTGCAGTGTACTTAAAAACCCTAGTGCAGAAACACAGCTCTGTCTTGCATTCTCCTTCCACCTCATTTCCTGGTTTCTAATGTAAAATCAGCATTGTTTCTGTTTCCACGTTTTTTAGCAGATCTAGGTTTCAGCTGGCTTTTTATTCCCTTTCAGCTTCCAGAATCTCAAATACAGAATCTGATTTCCCCCTCTGCAAATGTCTTAGTTTTTCATTAGTTTTTTTGAGCAATGACTTCCAGTTTGTGCCTTGGGAGAGTTGAGGTCACAGAAACATCACGGAGTCCCTCTGTTTCACCTGCCTTTGCCTGTCTGGCCTCTCTCTCAGCGATGGAATGTGCTTTTGTTGATCAGACCCATGGGTGGGCCATTCAGGTGAAGATGGGCCATGCTGGGTTTTGCACAGCCGAAGTGTCTTTCCCTAGAAGAGCTTAACGTTAAATGTAGCTTTACGTTTTAGTCCTCCTTAGTCCTCTCTCCTGAGTTTTTGCTGTAAGCCACATTTCTGCCCCCAGCAAACTCTTGATCTTTAACCTAATTGGGGAAAGGCATCTATTTTCCTGATATTTGGAGGTTATTCCTGTTTATCATAGGACTCTTATGCATATGAGAACTGGGCTGCAGGTTGATGCAGTGGGCTAGTGTCATGGTTTGAACTTGACTGAAAGCCAAAAGCACCGCACCCACGATGTTCCCTCCCCCCTTACCGGAGAGGCAGAAGGGAGAGCAAAAGCCCAGTTGACACTAAAATTTATGGCTTTTAGGTAACATAATATAATTGAAAGAAAGAAACATATATGCTCCAGAAAATGGTCAGACAGGCTGAATAACTTAAGCTGCAAAAATAGATTTGTTATTAAAAACTACTAGGAATACTACCACATTGGGGAGGGGAACAAAGATAGGGAAAAATTTACAAGAAGAAAATAAAACCGGACCTTTTAAGACACCTGTTATTCTTTCCAGGAACCTGGCTCTCTCCAAGTCGCCCCTCTCCACCCCCTCATGCCTTCCTGTGTGAAAAAGGGGGCACGGATGAAAGTTTTAACATAGACCAAACTACTCATTATGGTTATCATCCAGCATCATAGGAGAAGAGTTCTTACAGCTCCAAGMTGTGGAAGKTCTTTTCCCAAGATACAGTCAATGTATAACTGCTGATGGCAAGGGATTATTTTCTTTACCTTGTGGGATAGGGAAAACAGTCCTCCAAGGCCATTCTCTCAAATCTCCTGGTAGAACACAGTGGCTTCTTCTAAGCATTCACTTGCTTCAGGCGGGGGGGGGCACCTTTTCCTCTGCAGAACACAATTTCTTCTAAACATCCACTCACATCAGACGTGAGGGGGACCAAGCCTCTTCCCCCTTTTTGGCTTATTATCAGTCCAATCCTCAAAGGCCGGGTTTTTCTCAGAGCAAGGTTGCTCTCTTTTCTATACAGGTCTCCCATTGAAGAARTAGTCCTTTCGAGAACAGCTTGTTTTCTCCATGTTCAAGCACCACAGCAACAGTACCTATCTTCTCCTTACTGTGATCTTGGGTCTCCATTTTTTTTCTTACAGTTCCTCACTCTCCTCTTCTGTCTTTCCCTGGTGCATGATACTWACAACCTAAAAACTAAATGGTGGCTGTGCTTTATCTTGTTTTGAGTTCTTCTGAAGTACAAGACCATACGTCATCACAGAGGTGTAACCAACCTGTGCAATTGGCGCAGGCCTGACCAGCAGCCTTTCCATCAACCTCAGAGCCATAACAGATTGGCCCTAAAATACAGGGGGCAAGGCAACTTTTGCTGGAAAGAAGGAGAAAGCTTCTAGAACTTCTCACAGGAGCCATCTTTGTGGTTTCCTGGTCCCATCCCTCCACCACCAAAAAATCGGACCAAGTAAAACCAGGACAGGTAGCACAAACTTCAATGTCAAATACCACAGAACTGGATTTTTTATTTTGGTTACGTAAGATAAACATGAATGATGGATGAAATTGAGTGAGGTGTTGGCTGAATAGACCATGTATACTATCAGTGGTTCTTCCAGGCCTCTAACCATGGCATCTTGCTGGATCATCATTGTGTGGGGTATCACAGTTCACGTGTTGCTGTGTGGTTTGTTTCATGCCCATGGTTAATTGCCAGAGACACTGCCCCACTGTTTGGCCCACTGACCCATGCGGTCTGATACTCTGTCTTGGGCACTGGAGCTGACTGTGATGCCAGAGCTGACACCAAGTATCCTTGGAAAGTGAAGAACTACTCCACTATGGATAATTTGGAGCAATGACCCCAAGAGAGAAGCTGCTTCTTTATGTCTCTGTCAGTTGGCTTTCATACACATTGAAATGTGAGGATCTGCACTAGTTTATAACTATTTTGTGTCTGCTACTACTGTGCATGTTTTCATTATCTTTCTAAAAAGTCTAATTGAATTAAAGATACTGACCAGTGTGTTTCCTGGACTACCGAAGGAACTTTATGTGCTTCTATCCTGTGGCTGCAGAGACTGCAATTTGGCAAGACCTCCTCCTGGGTGGTGCCTGCATCTAGGAAACTTCACTTGTCCTCCATGTCCAAGTATCCAGGGAGCCTCCTGCCAGAATTGCAGGCACTGGAGATGAAAATGYGGGATCCCTCTGTTCATGCTTACTCATATATCTAGCTAATGTGTTTTATAGCTTATTACCCACTGGTCCCACTCAAAGCATCACAGCTGCTCGAGCAGCTTGAGCTTCCCTTTTCCTTAACTTTCTCTTCATGCCCTACCTTGTGCTGCTTTGACGACAGCAGCTTATTTTCTGGCTTGCTATAAAATCTGTTCACTGATACAAAAACAGCTCATGTACAGCTGTGTGATTCTGGAAGGCACTTGCTGACCATTTTATAATTTTTTTCTCACATGTCTCATTTAATATGAAAACACTCCCTTTCCCTTCTCTTGTCCCTCTTAGTATTTCTCTTCTCCTTTCATTGTAGATGTGAACACTTGAGTCAGTTGGGAATATTGATTAAATGTGGATTTTTTTTCTCTTTTGGAAAGTGTTAGTTCAAACAGTAATAAGTGTCTGTCTAAGACACAGCATTTCATACAAGTTTCACAGGGAAAGGAATGCGGTGTTGTCTGGCTGCCCAGAATATCCCCTGCCAGCACAAAGGCCATACTCTGAGCTAGAGCAAAGCCTTTGCTCCTGACAGGATAGGGTGGTGGGCAGTGAGTTTTTTTGGTGTCTGTCTTTTATGAAGTAGATCCTGCTTCTCAGTCACACCTGGAGACAGCAAATGGGGAAGTGGCTTTGGAGACTGGCTTTGTCACCAGCAGCCAGGATCCAGCTGTGCCTTCATGCCATTCTGTGAGGAGTGGGAGGAGAAGTTTGTTTTGGTTTGTATTTTGTTTCCTTAAAGCCTTGAAAAGGTGTGTCACCTGCTGCAGTGTAATTAAGGCATTCTTACGTCTGTTTGACTTCAGAAGCTGGTTTACTGTAAGCTGCTCCTGGAAGATGTCTTCAAAAGGTGTTGGAAGGTGAAAAGGCAGGATTGGATGTCAGGTTATGAACCAGGTACTTGTTGATAGGATGCACTAAATAATTGTCTCTCGAGCTGAAGGTTGGTAGTAAGTGGCAGTTCTGTGGCTGCAATATCATTTAGAACACGGGCAGTTCAGGGAAAGGGGAGAAGATAGGCCATCCCACGGGAGGGAAGGTGCTCAATGAGGACTCAACATGCTGTGATTCAAACCCAAACCTGCCTCTTCTGATTGATGACATCTTTTAGCTTCTCTGCAACTCCAGAAGAGGCTGTGCTGGAGGGCTTCCCTTTGTAAGCTCTGGCTGTGGATGTCTGATGAGGAAGGCAGGAGTTAGGCTTGAACCCCTTCTGACTGAGCTGGGAGAAGGGAAGCAGATGGAAGAACCTGAATGAAAGCAGGCTTACACTTGTTCTGTGTTGTTCACTATTTGGAGTTGCAGTTTATGGCTCGGAGATGGGGCGGTATTGGCATTTGGGTTGCAGATGTCAGGTTGTTCATGAGGGGACGGCTTTGTGATCGGCTGAAGTAGATACAGATCAGCACAGTTACCAAATGGAATGGACCCAGTTGTCTCCCACATTCCTTGTTACTGCTGCAAGTAYGCTGTGGTAAAGTAGCCAAGACAACGTTTTTCATCCAGATCTAGTCAGGGAAATGTGCTGAGGGAAGAGGCAGGAGGGGCTCCTTGCCCCCCTCAGCAGACGTAAGGACTTGGATTGTCTTGATGTGTTATCCGACAACTTGTTTTCAGCTCATTTAGCTAACTCGTCTGCTTCCTCCTGTTGCCCTGTCCTGTTATTCCCATTTAATAGTATTTCCCAGCTTTATGAGGGTGTGATAAGGGTATCACAGGCTGAGAAGAGATCTGATGAAACGCGTGTGTGTGCGTACACGTGGGAGAGGGAGAGAGACCTAAGATTCCTGCTGTCAAAACCTCTGCTGGGTAAGAAATGGCATTGGCAAGGGCTGCTGACAGGAGGGAACGGGATGCCTTGGCACGGCCAGGTCCGCGCAGAGCCTTCCAACCCTGCCGGCCGGTTCTGTTGTGCTGACTGTGCGTGACTCAGCCGAGCACTCTCCTCGGTGGCATTTCGCAGTTTGTAACACAATAGCGCTGGAGCGCTGCCGCCCATCAGTTCTGAAACTAAAGGGGGTGGCAGCAATGGGCAGAAACCTATTGATTGTACTGTAAATCTGAAGGCTGGAGGAAAAAGCCCGATTCCCAGGAAAATTGCAGGTCTCTCACCTGCTGCAGGCAGAAGTGTCTTTCTCCCACCTGTTCCGGGCATGTGCCATATTAATATTTAACTCTCTTGTGTACAGGGACCGTTGGTGGTMTGGAATCTAAGATCAATGCTAGTTTTTCCCACGTTTTCTGCAGGCAAATGATGGGATTTCAGCCGGGCTGAATTAGGTCATATGATGGTGCTAGAAGGTTCAGCTTTGTTTGGAAAGGAATCCCAAAGAGAAACGGGACAAGTGGATTATTGGAGCTTGTGTGAGCTGATTTAGAAGAGGCAGAGCTTCTACAGATGCCTCTGCTGTTTGGATTGATGCCTGGTTTTGCAGCAGAAAACAAAGATTTGTGACACAGGATTGCCCTTCTTCCTTTTGCAAGCAGTGGGTTCTGCCCCAGAGACACCTGGCTTTGGGAATGGCCAACTGGAGAATCCGGCTGGTGTCTGTGAAAGGAAACAACTCCAGGAATAGTAAAGGTCTTGCTCACAGGTGGGATGTGACTGGGTTAATGTGAGACAGAGACAAGTGTCAGTGCCAGGGCTGAAGAATGCAGTGGAGTTAGAGATTTGGATTGGGGGAAATGATGAATTGCTGGGCAGAAGATGGACAGATGGAAAGAGATTTTGGAAGAGGTCCCAAAATTGCCCTATTTAGTATATTTCAAAGAGTCATCATTCTGATCATCAGGCATATGTTTTGGGAATGGGCCAGGGGAGTTTTCAACAGAATCAGAATCACAATCTCAGCTTTCTCTTCTTTAAAAAAAAAAACAAAACAGAAAACCTGAACCAAAAACCAAACCAAACCAAAACAAAAAAAAAACCTTAACAACAACATTAAAAAAAAAATTAACACCTCTCCTCCTCCAAAACTTGATTCATTATTTTGGGTCACTTTTGTATGCTTGAGGAGCTTTTTAGAAAGAAATAAAAATCTGTTAACTTTTAATATCTCATAGTTTTCTTTCCCAAGTATGAACAGGAGTTTCACATAGATTCAGGACAGATGTAGAGGCAACTTGGGAACAGTGGGATCACAGGCAATTACGTTGGTCACAACTGAAATGCTCAGCACAACCAAAGCACTTGAGCTAGTGAACCTTTTTWATAGCACATGTTGCCCCTGTGCCACAGGCTGTTGATTTTCTCCCAGAGCAGATGGAGAAAACCCCCCGGGATGGGATTTTTCTCCTGTGACTGGAGAAAAGCCTATATGCACTCTGGAGAGAGGAGAGTCACACCTCTTGCTTTCCAATGTCTGGGTTAGTAGGAAAGTTCCATGAGGATCATGGCTACACTGGATCAATGTTTGCTTAAGGTGCCGTGGGATGCTGAGGTCAGACAAGCTTCCCGTGCTGCAGTGGGGAACTGCTGCAATAACTGCTCTTTCTGCTGTTATGGGCCACACAAGGATGAGATATTTATTAGGCTAATGAACAAATTGTAATTCAAAGCTTAAGGATGAACAAAAAAAGAAATGTAYGTTAGCTCCCAACTGGTAATGGTTGTAGGATCAGAGTCGCAGAATTCTTGAATTTCTAAGTTTTCCCTAGTGAGTGGTTGGATGAGATGCAGATATATATCAGTATGTGATTACATTCTTAAACGTAGAAATGTATGTATGCGTCGTAATCATAATGCAGAAAATGAGGAAAAAAACAACCGTACCACATTTGCTGCCTCTTTCTGTGTCAATTCCCATTCATAAAGCACAGAGAAGGTGTATTTTTGTTATTTAGGGGGATGTTTTTCTTCCTCCCACCCCCCCAAAAGAAAATGTAGAAAGCTTTGGTCATGCATTCAAATGCAGCTGGGTTTGGTTTGTGGTGCAGAGGTCTAAGCATGCATTAGGACATGACCTGCCTGGTGTACCTGTTTTGTATCACCTCTGTACACAGARAGGGGGTTTTGTGTAAATTGTATTGACCTGCTATCCAGAGGCAGTTTAGGATTATCTGGGCTGAATTCAAATCCTCAAGGAGAAATACTCTTTAATCATTCAAGCTGGATCCTGCCTGAGTTTTGGAGTCTTGCAAATATGTTGGCATTTATATAATAAACACAAACTTTAAGAGTGTTTCTTTTCCCTGAGGAACTCTTGTCTTCATAAGCTTTTATTGTGAGCTGGTTGTTAGGGCTGAGAATTTGCCACTGACTCCCTCTCCCCACCCCAAAACAAACAAATAAATAGAACCATATGTAGTTGACTTCATCCTCCAGATAGACTSTTCGGCTACTTCCCTATGAAATCAGCAGCGTTTTTCTTTCCTTCAAGTTTTGAGACATGCCAGACCATTGAGGCTGTGGGGAGAAGGAATGACTTAGTGATGACTCCTAAGTCAGCTGTCCACTCAGTCTGAAGTGTCAAGTTATTTTCCTATACCTGTAAGTCACTGCAACATGTTTTTCTTGCCTTGTTCCCTGTGTGAAACAAGTTGCTGTAGCAAAAGGGTTTTAAAGACATTCTTTGTCTTGTTTGGGTTGAGGGTTTTTTTTTGTCAGAAATAGAAATATTTAATCATCTTTTTAATCAGAGTTTCGATGTACAGCCTAACAACTTTTTTTGCAGTGGCTGTTTAGACTTGGCATAAATTTGTTTAAATTGGTCAGTKCTGTGATCCAGTTCAGACTGAGAAGTGGCTCAGGTACAGATCAGTCTGATTCTGCGTTTTATTGCATACGATACTACTGACTTGCCATGTGACCTTTGCTCAATGACTTATAAATTTATGTTTTATTTCCATTATCTTTGAAATCCTGATTGTTTCATATAATTGATACTGGTAGAAAAATCCTAATATTAGAGAAGGAGAAACACACCTGGTGACCTAGCAGACTTAGGATGAAGAGCATGAAGGGGTAGAAAGGGACCAGTGACAGAAAAAAAGGAAAGTTTAGACTGAAAGGTACCAGCAGGAGGCTGGTATTGAGCTGCAGGAATGGGAAGAATTATGCAAAAAGTGGGAGGAGAGGAGATGCTGCGGATCAAAGAAGTGGAGCACAAATGAAAGCAGTGATTTGGAGAAAGGTGGGTTAACTCAAGGATTTGGAATAAAGCAAAGAGATGGAATAAGGAAAAGGGTTTGTTCAGTTCACTTAGCTTTGTAGATTACCTTTACCTGACTTTTACTTTTGAGGCATTAACCTTATGTTTCTAAACTTGGGGCAAAATGATGCTTGCTTTTTTTTTTTTTTTTTTTTTTTTTTTTTTTTTTTTTTAAGGCACTTTAGATTATCACACTAAATAATTTGGAGTAGGAAGACCCCTAAAGTTTGCTCTTTGAGATCATAATAGTGTCTGATAGCACCCACCTTTCCCTAGAAAATAATCCCTGGAACTGTTGTGTTAATGGCTTGGCACAGTCCCCTGTCAATTTGTCCTGGTGGCTTTCAAATTATTGTCCTGTGTTGTGGAGGATAACTTCTAACATGTAAAGCACTTAAAACATCAATAAAAAATAGCTACAGAAAGTTTGTTCTCTGTGGGTTCTTTTTCTTCTTTTACTATTTAGAGAGCAATGTGCCTGATTTAAAACTGTGCCAAATAACACCTCTGGTTTTGTTTGGCAAAAAGACACCTCTGGTTGGTTCTTAGCAGTGGTATCAGGGAACTGGCATCAGGGAAAAGGGGTATGAGGAAGGACTGGAGAGGAGAAGGGATSCAGTAGGGATGGTGGATGGTTTGTGATGACTTGTTTTGGGAAATAAGACCAGGATGGCCCATGCTGCGTTGAAACAGGGAGGCTGGGGAGTGCTGCTGTTCCTATTGTTCTGCCAGACTGCATGATTCAGCCACAAAGCAGCTGTTTCTCAAAATTAATGTTTAAAACGTACCATTTTGAAAAATACCGTTTTAGAATATAATGAAGCACAGTAAGAAACATTAAGACTGATACTTGGAAACTACTGAAGGTAGATGAATCACTTGAAAATTCTCCCAGTAAAAATATTTCTTTTTTCTCTCAATGAAACAGTATGTTGAAGTGTAACCTTGGGTCCCAAATAAGCTTCTGCAGTGACTAATTAGCCAGTGGAAGAGCAGAGAAATCACCTCACCTCTGACCGCAGCACTAGTTAAGAAAGTTGTGGAAAATACAGGCAACCACTGCAATCTTGAATTGTAAGAAGGGTGGAGATGGAGCAGCTGCCTTCCCCGGTGTCCTGGTTAGTGTTGCGTTGACCATCAGCACCCATAACCACTCCTGCTAAGATTAATAAGGAGGAGAGACTTGTTCCTTAATGCACAGTGGTCACCCTTGGGAACCAGGGGAGACTTGCTGGGTATCCTGGTGCTGTCCATTATCACCAGAACAGAATGGGGCAGGTGCCCTGCCCTGTCAATGGCGTTGGAGGACAGGAATGTGGTGTCCTGGGCGGGATGTACCAAAGGCACTGCCAGATGTGGCAGCCCCTGTGTTAAGCTTTTATCTTCTCCTTCACTGTTGGCACATCTCCTTCAGATGGTGACAGCACTGTGAAATCTTCCAGGAGCCACAGCATTTCCCTTGAAAGTTCAGATGGCAGGGGAAGAAGTGGGGAAAAAGGTTGTGTTTTTTTTCAAATCTTGTTTAGGCTTTTGTTTGCCTGGGTTTTTTCCCCCTGGAGAACRCACAGCTCACTATTTCAAGTTGGTTTTTACCTTTGAGAAATTCCTATGAAACAATCAGACAATTTGAGGGTGTGTGAGATGCTTCTGTATTTTGAGTCCTAATCACTTAGGTGAAAAAGAATAAGTAAATTATATATTAAACTGCTAACTGGTGCTGAGGCCTGGTGGTTTCCATGGCAACAGGGCTGGAAATAGCTGCCTGTGACGTCACCAGCACGGCACAGGTAGATCCGAATCCTGTCGTCGCTGTTTCCCCCTGAAGAAGTGAGTGCGGCAGGCACAAACACCTTGACATTGCAATTAACATATGCAAATAGCCCAGCCACCCCGGGGGTACCTGTCCATCACCAGGGTGCATCAAGGTCACTGGGGAAACAGCAGAAGTGTCTGGGCCCTCTTGCAGATACAGAGGGGAGCCAGATCCCCCCAATCCCCATCTCTCTGCACTGGCCGCATTGGGGTGCAGAGATGCAGCGTGAGACTTTTCAGCCCCATGTCCAGCTTGGGGGCTCAGGTCTTCTCCTCCAGTGGCTGGTGATGCCCCAGTTGCCCAGGCTGCTCCTCTAATTCATCTTACAGCTGCAGTATTGCATGTGAGAGGGGAGAGATTTCTAAACAACTCGGACACCATTTCTTCTTTCTGGAGATGGATAGAAGATCCGGTAGGTTTAGGTTTGGTTTTGGTTTGGTTTGGTTATTTTTGTTTGGTTTGGGTTTTTTTGGTAATTTGGTTGATGTATGTTTTGGTTTTGCTGTTTTCTGGAGGATTTGGTTTTATTTTCCCTTTCTCTTTTATCTTTGAGATGCCAGGAATGTAAACTCTGATCTTTTCTGGTATTGCTGAAGGACAAGTGGGAGGTGTAAATGAATCTATGAATGTGAATTTCGAAAATGTTAATTGAAGGGGTGAATGTGGTGAATCTTTAACAAAGGCCTTCTCTACTTAAAATATTAATTACTTATTGAAGTAAATACATCTTTAGCAAAACAAACAACCAGTCTGATTCAACAGGGTAATTTGATTATTTGGGCAGAGTCAAGAATGGAGATTCTGCCTGAAGCCTCTTGCACTGCACTGTAGGTACAGGAGTGTTACACTCCTGTGTTACAGGGACTTGACCCATACTGGAGCCTGGTTAGACACAGGCAAGGTGGAATGAAGAGTAAGTCACAGTTTAGCTGCGGAATTGAATATCCTTTGACCAGCAACAACAAAAAAAMCCCCACTCCACTGATCTGATTACCTAGCTCCACCCATGATCAAAGCCCAGTAGATGTGATACCTCCTTCCACGCATTTTCTGGTGTTTGCATTCAATTTAGTTTTAGCTATCCCGAGTGATTGCATTTCCACTGTTTTCCGGAGAAGACAAGACCAGATGTCTCCCTATTAAGGTGATTTGTCCTCTTTTCCTTGTGTAACAATGATCAGGTAGCATTGAATGATCCCCTTTCTAGTTTGTGCCACTGAGAAGTTTGGAGACAATTCAGTTCCTGGCTCATTGGCCATTGCTTAGTGACATCTCCTATTTCGTCTTTGTGCTTGTAATTTCTGGTTCTTGATTCTGCAGCCTTCTGTTTAGTCATGAGSGTTTTTTGAGCAGGTTTAGCCCAGAACTAAATATTAGCTTTCTGCCATGGTTGCAACCAAAATAATTTGAGGCTTGTCAGCTCTAGAGACTGCTAATAATACTTCAAGCACATGCAGCAAGTGCATGTATTTGCCTCCAGCAGTGTCCACATGTACACAGAAGTAGTTCTGTTATAACAGTCTTCTCCAGGAGACTGCATCGCCCCTGCCTGTGTCATTGCAATGGCTTTGAGTACCAAATGCTGATGGTCCAGGTGTGATGGCTGGTTCTGTCAGGAAGGGTCTCATACTGTCTTTTTTTCCCCTTGGTCAAAACAGATGCACGCTGGGTGATGTTTTACATCTAGATGTAAATGCTTATCTGCATAAAACCATCCAGTGTTTATCAGGAGAGAAATGACACGGGGCAATAGATAGGCAGTTTTACTGCGTGCTGTGGCTTGCAGAGTGTTGTTTGCAGGTAGGGCACTGCACCAGCCACTTATTGTGCTTCACAGGCCAGCAGTGACCTATGGACAACAGTTTAGGTGATGCTGTTCTAGGGCCTTATCTATACTAGAAAAAGGAAGACAAATGATGCATAGTTTATCATTTTGTTGTAAAGCTAAATGTCATTGTGGAAGGGTTTTTTTTTTTTTTTTTTAATGTCAGGAGCTGATTCTTGCATGTGCTGCAGTTGTGTTTCTTCTGCCAGAGGTGAAATAACTGTCCTGATTTCAGCAGTGTAGATGCAGATAAATGTACTTGGAACTACAGAAGACTCCTATCTTTATAATGTTTTGGAATTTTGGAAGCATCTCCAAGTATTAGTAGCTCCTTTTTCCTTCTTTGAATGTACTTCTTAAAGCCATTCATATTATTCTGGCATCCAAGGGTTTTTTCTTCCAACTTGGTTTGTAGACACTGCCCCAAGAAGTGAATAGATATGAATATGAAAAATATGAAGATCTTCAAAACTTTACTGACAAAAGGGAAACCTTACAAGGCATTTCATTGCTGCCATATCGAGTTGGCTGTGCTACCACTAGTGATGAGGCAGAGGAGTTTGAGATCATCTGTGGCTTGTTAGAGGCAACATCAGAATTTAGAAATGAATACCTACTGCTCGAGGCTGTTGAGCAGTCATCAAAACCTGGTCTTTGTTTAGGCACCTTAGTCTTAGCTGTGTGTTTAGAGGATGCTTTTCCTACTTAGAAATGCAGTGCTTATGTATGGTTTGCTTGAAGGACTACAATCAGCATTTCTATCTTAATGTACCTACTGCAATTAATGCTTGTAGTGCTCCTCTCAGTTTCTAACACCTCCTGTCTTTTATGCATCTGTCTTTTAGAAGGTGAAACTTTGGACCAAAAATGGGCATTTTTGTCATATAGCCTTGTTGATAGGATAAGAAAGAATGGCACTGCTCAGTGTTCCCATCAGAGTAGTTGGCAAATGCATCTGTCARGAAGGATTTAGTGATGGGTGTTAAGATAATGAGCCACAGGGAGGTGGACTATGACTTTTCACTCCTTGCTATCTTCACTTTTCTCCCAGTTCACAAGGTCTTCAGRAAAAGGAAAAGCTGTTACTACTCCTGACTGCTCAGCTCCTGCAGAGTTCTTGACATCTGCAGATGCACTGTATAATACTGCTGCAGTGGTAGTGCTTGGGAAGGGTGAAAACCAAGAAGATAGGGTTTTATTGTCCTTCATGCTGAGGCTTGGTCAGGTCATGGTGGCTGAAGCCTCCAAATTAGATGGTTTGTGTTTGGATTTAGAATATTGTCAATCGGGCCTACTAGAGAGAAACTGCTGTTTATGCATCCTGAAGTAAGCACTTTSTCTTCCCTTTGCCACAGAGTGGATGGAAGGAGAAACAGGACCTCATGAAGGGCTTAGGGGGTGAGAGGGACTGAGGGTGGGTGGGGGATGATCTTCAGTCTGGTGTCCCCATTTAAAATGGCTGGTGCCTCATTCAAGGGGCCATTTTAAGTGCCTGTTATCCTACTCTTGCTTAGGGCTGTAATTTGAATGAATGTGAAGCCAGCAAAAATGTTAGATTCCAGTACAAATCTGTTCTGATTTGGGGATTCATCTAAGTCCCAACAATGCGTAAAGTACTGTGGAATGAGAGGTGATACATTGTGGAAATGTAAGATATGAATTTTATATTTATTACTGACTTGGCAGGGTGCATTTCACATCACTATTCTGGTAGACTTTTGATTAGATTTTTATGCTGAGCATTGGAGAAACACTGTTCGTGTGTACGTAATTCTCTTTCCCTATTGTGTATCCCTTCTCTGATAAGGAGAACTCTGTGCTGATGAGACAGGGTTGACAGTCATTGCACTGTAATGATACARTTCAGACAATGCCAGTGAAAACTTCCTCTGCCAATGTGGAGGATGTGTGTTGACAAGGAGTTGAGTGCTACTAGCAGTGGGAGAACAGGTAAGTTTCTGTCTCTCCAGTTGACCTCTGCAACAGTTCAGAAGGGTGAGGGTAGTTTTCATCATGTTGCTGTGTATGGGAGAACCTGTTCAATGATCCTCAGTCCATGTGTTGATCTCATTTGTCATAAATTGTTGTCTTGTAATAGATTTTGTTTACTCCCAGCTTATTCTGGCTCTGAACTAGCATTGAAAGCTGGTAAAATTCATCTGCAGATGTAGTGCTGTCTACCCTCTCACAGGTACTCGTTTTCTTTAAATGGGAAAGCATCAGGGAAATACCCTCATCTGTAAACTACCTTACAGAGTCAAAGTTCTGGGGCAGAGATAAATCTGTGTGTATATTTATACTTGGTTATTTATGCAACCCTTGTTTTCTGTATAGAGYTTTTTACAAGCCCTGGTGCATGTATTTTACCTTGCTTTGTGTCAAAAGTGGTACCATGCCCATTTTAYATCTTCATAAAGAACTATGTTTTGTGGTTTGAAATGGTGCAGAAAGTGTGCATTAAAACTGGAACTAAATCCAGACTTCTCAGATTAYTGGTTCAGTGTCCAATACTCGGAAAGAATGAGGGAAAAGGCAGGATGATTTTTGTGCTTATTTAAAGATACATTTACTTATTTTTATGTTGAATCAGCCTGTGGAGATGAACAGATTCAATGCAGCATTTTTAATTCAAATAATTGTCTTGAGAAGAGGTTTAAATGGATAAAAATGTAGTATTTTTTTACATTTTCACCACAAACAGCATTGCAATTGCCTGCAAGAATTGTTGGCTAGTGGCATTTGGTGGAACAAAAAGATTTGACTCAGTGTGGTACTGGTGGAGCAAAACATATGAACAGACGATCACCAGCAAGTTGATATACCACAGTAAGATTATAAACTGTCATCTGGGCTATAGTAGTTTGACTCTGTGACCTTTCTTCGATCATTGAAGTAAGTAGTAAAATGTTTGCTTAAACTACCAGGAAGTTGCTTGATTCAGTGTTGCTGTGACTCAGCTGGCAAATAGCAGCTTGTTAGTTGTAGTAATTCAGTTGCTTATTTCTGTGTTTGTAGCTCTTAACTGATTTTGGTGGGTAACCATTGTCAATGGAAGGCAAGTGAAAGGAAAAGCCTGGGATTTACCTGGATGTAATCACTGTCYTGACTGCTAGCCTGGATAGAAGCAGATCTGCTTATAGTGCTGATGGCAAAAAGAAATGGATAAAGTTTTGTCTATGTCTAAGTTGCTAGCCTACTGAAGTATATTTGTGACCCTTATCTGAGCTATGAATTTTTATATTCAGTTTTGGCTGCACATGGACAAATCTGAAGGTGGTGTTATATGGGTTAGTAGTTTATTCCCTATCCACCCACARCTTGAAGACTGACTCTTTATGGAAAAGGTGGGGAGCATTCACCTTGCTGAGAACCAAGCTGGACTTTTGAGCAGCCACACATTAGTCCATAGCTTCACATTATCTGACGGTGATGTGTGAAGTCAGGTGGCTTCAGCCTATGCAAAATGAACTTGCAGTCTGTATCCCAGCCCCTGGACAGCAGACCTGAGGTCTAAAACCTTAATAGCCCACACATTCAGGGACTTCTTCAGGAGGAAACCTTGCTTTCAGTGTAAAACCATTGGGCACTTAYACTTGCTGATGCAGAGAAGTTGGCGTGCAGTAAGCTGGGGTGTGAGTTTATGGCTCCCCAGCTGTTTTGACTCCTCTTCTGTGTGGGCATTTTTCATATGCAGTTAAGAGCTGAGCTGCTTCCTCCAGCMGTGGAAGTTGAGTAAGAGTGGCTGCAGCGTGAGTTGGTGTGCAGTGGTCAGTGTGCCATCTGCTCAGAACCCAGCTTATTGCTCCCTTCCCAGAGTGAAGAAGCCCTTGGATTTTACAGGAAGCCATGCAGGATCAGAGCAGCAGCAA
Source organism: Malurus melanocephalus (assembly GCF_030028575.1). Lineage (NCBI taxonomy): Eukaryota > Metazoa > Chordata > Aves > Passeriformes > Maluridae > Malurus > Malurus melanocephalus. The sequence goes on along the minus strand of NW_026623249.1, from coordinate 4,512,252 downwards.
GATGATGGGGTGGGACTGTGGAGCTGTGAGACCAGCAGGGATGCGCACACCCCATCAGACAGCTAGCTGGGTCGTGTCAGGCTGAGTGTGCCCTGGTAGAGGCGGGAACATGGGTGATGCAAGTGGAGCGTCCCTGTGTGGGAATCGGGGCAGAAGCAGGGGGAGCCCTCGGATCACGCTGGGGGCAGGTTGTGCCGGTGAGACCTTGCCTGTCCCGTGCCTTTGCCCCACGCTGGCCTTGGCAGAGCCCATGGGGAGGACGATGGTGCTCGGCGGAGGAAGGAGGGGAGCAAATGCTCCCCGCAGTGGAGCACGAGCTGGCATCTGAGCAGCCTCGCCTCTGCCCCACTGGCTCTCACCAGCTCTTCCTGGCTGCCTGCCGCCCCTCTCCAGCTGCCAGCCCCCCACCCGCTGGCAGGCACCCATCCCCTGCCCGGGCTGGGAGCAGGGAGGAGAGGGGTGAGCTGCCGAGACGCCCAGCTCCCTCGGGTCCCTGATCCTCCCCAGGAGAGCGGCGGGCTTCTCCCTGGCTCCCCGTGTCAAGCGCGTGTTTAAGCTTGTGCTAGTCTCCTGGACACCTTCCCGGTGAGTTTTCCAGAGAATGACTACAGATGAAATGCAATTAGACACAGATGGAGGGGGGCTGGGGGAGGGGTGGGAGATGAGCCGAGTTTGAAAATGGGGGGAGGGGAACGATTAATTGCGAGGCCGTGAGGCAGGACCGGCATGTGCGGGAGAGATGTGTGCGGGGATCAGAGGGCCCCGCTGGGAAACGCTCGCTGAGCTGGGGCCGGGAACCTTAGGAGGTCTCTGTGCTCTCAACTGCTGCTGCCGCCGCTGTTGTGGTTGTTGGAGAGCCAGAGGGAAGCAGCAGGCGTGTCTCAGGGATGATTAATCATATATGGCAGCAGTGAGGAAGGAGGACGCCGTACGCACACGGAGACCAGCACCTCCCCTACCCCTGCGTGCCTTTGGCTCGCTGACAGCGATCTCTTCTGCTCGGAAAACCAGTCCCAGAGGAGGGCAGCCAGAGGGGGACTCTGTTTTGCCTGAGCCAACAGACCGCTCCTTACCCACCCCATCCTCTGGGATCTTTRAGACTTGGGAAACTTAAATCTCCTGGGTCTGGAGAAGAATGAAAAAAATGTGAAAGCAGGGAGTTGAACTAGTCCAGGTGGGAGGAGAGACAGACCTGACTGAAGGTTTAATTAGTGAGGAGCATGGAAAAAATAAAAGTAGCTTTGGCACCAGTAGGCTGCAAGTGCTTCCCAGTTGGAGAGGTGGGGACAGAGCACAGACCAGTCCAGATTGTTTCAAGTCTCTCTTTGCATCCTCTCCCTCCACACCCTGGCAATACCCGAAGAAAAAAAGAATAAAAGGAGATTTAAATACAATTTGGCTTTCTTTTGGGGAAGAAATCTGGTTTTAAGTCTCCAGGATTTTGCTTTTATTGCTGTAAAGATAAACTTTAGAAATAAAAACCTGCCTTTTTGTGTGTGTGTAGGTGATTTTTTGTGAGGTCAGAGCCACACACAAGGAAAGAACCAGAAGGTGGGAATACCAAAAACTTTTCAAGAAGGAGATGGGGCTAAACCAGGACTACTGGCAGGCCTGCAGCTTTTTACCAGGCTTCCCAGTCTAATGGCCATTACCTGCAATGGTCTGCACACTCAGTCTTCTGCTTTTAAGTTCTCCTTCAAGTMGCTGAAAATGTCCCCTTTCCTCTGCATCCCCCATCAAAGATAAGGCAGTATTCTTCCCACTATAATTTACAGTCCCTTTAACCTCAAAGAGTCCCCTTTCACAATCTGAAACAGTTCTTTTTAAGAGCTTTGCGCTGAGGGAAGGCGTTTGATGGTATTTTCCTATCCCTATTTTCCTCTGCTCAAGATTTGCCCAGATACCTTTAATTACAGTCCTGTCTTGTGTCACTGAGGTGGGATCACTGCACTAATTTTTGTAAGGGTGCTTGGACTCACTGTCTTTCTTTGCCCCTGCAAGATTGCTGGAGTGTTATTTAATGCTTATAAACAACTCTACATTTCCCACGTGCCACTTCCTCATTCAGTGTACTAATTTCTTTATTTTCCTCTTTAAAAAAAAAAAAATTCTAAATGTAGCAAAGTAGTATTTCACAAAGCTAAATATCATCACAAAATAAGAGAGGAGTAGGGCATAGATTGTTCAGAATGGGTCTCTCCAGACAGAGTTGAGTTTGTTATGGAATGTGTGGTTGCTGCAGAGCTTTGGAAAGCTAGGGCACTGCTGGGAGGTTGGAGGTACCTTTGTAGGGTTGTTTTGGCATGCCTGGATTAAAAAAAAACCAAAAAAAACAATGTAAGTTTTCAAGCAGAATCAAAACACATTGGTGGCATCAGAAGCTGACAAAACTGAGAGCTGGAATAAATACTTAATCCTCCTCCCTGTGAGACCTCTGCTCACAGCCAGTAGTCATGGAAAACAGGACAAAACAGATGTGGATGCCCGAGCGAATGAATAGTGCTGCTTTATTCGTTGCTGTTGTGAAGTGAGATGTTTTCCTCTTCTCACCAATTTACCGAGCTTCCTCTGTGGTGTTGGTGGCCTGGCACAGTGGTGGCAAGAAGGTGCTGGAAGCAGCTGGCATGTTGCACCCGCAACCTGCCCAGCAGGTCTGATTTTGGGATCTGGGCAAAGCTCCTTTGCTTAGGACATGTGATGGAGTGTCTCTGCTTTGCCTGAAGGGACCATCTTCTTGTTTTGAGTGGATGGACTGAGAACAGGTAGAAGAGCAGGAGGGTGTCCACATGCCTGAGGCTGGTACAACATAGTTACATTCAGAACTCYTCCTGCATGGCTTTTTCTAAGGGCGAGCAGCAAAGGGTGGGGTCGCTCGTGATGTACACCCCTTCTTCATCCACCAAGGGGCTGAAGGGAGTGTGGGGACAYGCTGAGGCTTTCCCCACGGTGTATGTGGTTTAAGAGAGAGGAGGAAAACCAGGGACAAGAGGATGTAATTTGCTCTCTCAGCTGGCGGATGGGCAGCAAAAGGAATGCGATGCTAATTAATGTGAACTGTTGACCACATTTGGACAGAGGTGATGCTGTGGTAGGAAGCTGTGTCCACCTCTGCGCTACTTGAGCATCCAGGGGTTATTTAGTTATTTTCCAGTTCAGGGATCATTTTGGTGAGCCCTCCAGCTTTGTGTTGCCTTCCAGCAGCAGTGCTGGTGGCAGTGGTGGAGTCCTTGGTCCCCTGGGGACTGCAGCTTATGAGAGTGGGGGTGGGCAGGACTCCCCCATCTCAGTTGTCACCTTGGGGGCCACCTGGTTCCCTTCCCTGCCGGGGGATGCTTACTGACTGTGTAAGGGGAGCTTTTGGAGRAGCCAGGGGCTGGCTGCCAGGCTTCCTTTAATTCCCCCCAGCTGGCAAACAGGAGGCCTGTGTCGGTTGCCGGGGCAATGGCGGGAAGCTGTTTAGTTTAATGAAGCATTGGGAAGGCTGCTGTTTATTTCAGGGGAGCAGGGGCTCTCTCGTCTGCCAGGATGCTCTGCCGAGATGGAGGGGCAGCTGCCAAAGGATTCCTAGGCCATAACTGCCATGCTCTTCCCCTCGACTGCTGCCCTCAGCCCTTCCCAGGRTGCAGAGGCCAGCATCGGGGCCATCCTTTAGCATAGCGTGTGCATTTCCTCCCCTTCCACCTGCGCCCAGCATTTCCAGTGCCATGCTGTCAAAATTGTCCTCTTCCAAAAGCGCYTGCTTTCCCAGGGAAGACCCCACTATCCCATTCATGTGTTGAGGGCCCAGTCCTCGCCTTAGGCAGGGTGTCTGCCTCCCTGGTGCCAGGATGAATGCCCCTTCCCCTTCATTTCCTGCCTGGGATACCTGATTGGGGTGTTGAAGTTTCTTTATTTAAGCAAATGAAGACTTAAAGCATCAATGTCTTTATAGTAAAGGTGACCTACAAAGGAGGGAGGAGAGGAATGAAGAGGGGGGAAGGGGGAAAGCGCCTTGCGTTATGCCCCTTTTCCAGTGTCTCTTTTTGATTTAAAAGGGACCTAATGGGGTGCTTGGGCTTTTTTATCCTTCTTTGCTTCTTTTCTTCCCAGCGTGTTATTTCGAATACAAAAGGATTTCTGGTCTTGTTTAACCTCTGGGGGGGAGGGGGGATTCGATGCACAACTTGAGCACTAATAGGCTTATGACTATTCAGATAAAACTTCATTAACCGAGTATTTAAAAAAATAAGCCTTATTCAGACCTGTTAAAAATCAAGAGAGTATACATGGGTGTGAACAAACAAATATTAGGTGGAGAAGGTTGTCTGAAAGTTCAGTAAGCCGTGTCCATTTAATAAAAGGCTAAGAAAAAGCCTCAGGCCACAGACCAATGAATTTTCACACAAAAAAGGCAAAAAAAAAGGCTATTGTTTTGCTAAGAAAAAAAAAGCTTTTTCAGATGTGAAAAGAGAGATGTATTTGGTAAAGATATATGAACAGAAATGCACCTGATTTTTCTTCCCTTTCTCCCCTCCCCCCTTTTTTCTGGTTCCCATTTAAAATGCCATATAAACAAATGCTGTCCTGGATGATCCTTCCGCAGCTGGTGTAGCAGAGCCTCCCCTTGTCCTGCAGGAGCAGCCTTCCACACCAGCCCTTGCAGGACCAAGTTCCCCTCTCCCCAAGCACAGCAGCATATTATGTGAGCCTGTACCTGTGTCCAGGGTGGCACTGTCCCGCGGGGCTTTGCAGGTTGCCGGTGCCAGCCCTGCCATGTGGATGGAACACAAGGAGCTGTCTCTCAGCTGAAGCCCACATCAGCCCAAACTCTCTGATGCCCTGTTGCTAGCCTGCCTCTCTGGCCCGTTTCTCCCCGTGTGTGCAAGTCTCATGCCCTGTGAACGGCTGGTATTAAAAAAACTGTGGAGGGGGATATTACTGAGTTAACAGTAGTTATTTGTCAGGCTGCTTGAAGGGGGGGGGAGAGAGATCTATCCCCAGGGAAAGCTGCACTGACGAGGGGTGGGGGGGAGCAGGAGGGAGGAGGAAGTGGGGGCGAGATTGGCAGGTGACTGCCAGCTCCGAGGAGATGACAGCGGCAGCAGCTCCGCCAGTCCCACTTGAACACTGCACTGCAGGTACTGGGTTAATGGGTGGGAAGTGGTGAAGAAGAATATCAGGGTGGGTGGCTGGAGGGGAGGGTGTTGTCGTGGGGGAGTTGATTTCTGTTAAAATGCCAAGATAGAAATGACACTRTATCCATGTAATCATTAGACTTCATTCCCAAGAATATTTTCCTTCATATAATTTTTTAAATGCAGAGAAAGCTTCCCCAAACATAACAAWATTCTATCTACAATCACTTTCTTCTTGCCAAATACTACCATGCTCTACAAAAATGGTCTGAAACGCTGTACTATTTTTGACCATTTCATTTGGGTAATTTGTAGTGAAATTTTAATTTTTAAGGTGCTAGTAATAGGCTTCTTAGTCCCACATCATCTCCATGTAGCAAGGCCTTTTTACTGAACATGAGACTGCGTTACAATCTAAACCTCACAATTTCCTTGTTTGATGACACTGACTATCCAACTAGAAAATTTCATGTATCCTTCTTTTGCAGGACTGGCAGGTTAGACCTAGACTGAAGTCCTGATTGACATCTGCAGACAGCATTCTTGCTCATGCTTGCTCGCTCTCTCCTTCTCTCTCTCTTTCCCCTGTATTCAGGCTCTCTTTTCCCCCTCTATTCCCTTTTGGAGGGCAAAACATCTGTTTGCAAAGGGCTGAGGACACACGCTGCATAGGGAGATAAAAGCAAAGAGCCCTCATCCCATGTAATAGTTCATAGATCTGTAACTCAGGGGGCTGGCAACAGGGTTTGACAAGGGTTGAAATCCTTCTTTCTCTCTTCTTGTATATATGAGTTTGAAAAACAAAACCAGCTGGGGTTATCTCAAATGTGCAATAGCAAGGATTTAGATGTCAGCTTCACTATCAGCTTCATTCTTTGTGCACAAAGAGAGAAAGAGGATCACAGATTTGCACCTAAACTACACAAAGTGATGCCAATGCCTTGGTTTATCATAGTGGAGGAAACCAATGCCTCTCCCTGCCCACTACYGCAGGATTAACCCCCAAGGGCCTTATACAGACAGTGCCTCAGTTAGAGTCCTGTCCTTTCCCTCCCTGCAGCAGAAGYCAAGTTTAAGGAATTGGCTGAGGGTTCAAGGCACACATATGATTGTAGACCTGCATGGTACAGACAGCAAGGAGAAGAAGCTTCAGAAATGTTCTGATCCTTCTCCTTCCCAGCAACCACAGMCCCCCTGTAAAATATTTAGCCATAAAAATGTGCCTTTTCTTTTTGACCTGCCATGATTGTGGAGAGGGCCACCACCTATGCCTGTGCACCTGTGGTGTTACAGGTTTTAGTGCAGAGACTGGGTAAGGTGTTCTGAGCTGGGAAAACATCTGATGGGCTGATCTRTACATCCAGTTTCACCTGTGACTCAGGTATCATACTGGTTCACTTATCAGAAACACCTGCAACAAAAGGGGCAAACCCCTTTTGATTTTCCAGCACTGACATACGAACGCTGATTTACATTACATGGAGATACTGATATTTTGACTGCTTGACAAAGAAAATCATGCCCATGACAGCTTCTTGTCAAGCAACTAATCTTATTAAATGGAAGCATGACCAGCACCATCCATTTCTGAAGTCTCTTCTGCATGGTTTCTAGAGTCCTGGTGTGGACAGTTTTAGGGAGCTGTGTTTTAATCTGGCAACTACCTGCAGTGTTCGCTGAACAGCACTGGGAACATTGGGCATTTAGCAGCTTTGAAAATTACATCATAGGCATCTTAAATGTACTTCTCAAGCATGCATTGGTTTTAAAGCTTAGCAGCTGGCCTTTTGGCCATATATATAGATCACACACACACTGAATTGCTTACCAGGAATGGCAGCTAGTTGAATGCAAAGAAAAAATGTATGTTTCTCTCCTGCCTTCATCTTCCCCTTTTCTATTTTCTGTGTGGAATGAGGATCTTGGGGATGCCTTGAGCTGGACCATGAACCCCTTGGCCTGTCAGTTTTGCTGGGGGTAGAAGGGACTTACTGTGTGAAGCAGTCCCTGCTCTTCGGATGCTTGCAGTACAACCTGCTATATTTTCACTGTTACTAGCGCRTGGCAGCAAGAATTTTAGATGCATGAAGCCTTGCTTGGGGGTAAGGGGGGCTGGGGGAAAACACCAGCAGAAGACACAAACGAAACCGCTAGTTCAGAGCTCACAATTAACAGGACTGAGATTTTGAGGAAGTCTCAGGGTAGCAGGAATGGGTAACACAAAGCCAGCTCTGGGAGCTCATTTTAATTTCAACCATCTTGTGCCTGTGTAGTTGGCTGTCTTTGTTTAAAGAACTTGGCCTTCAGGTAGATTTTATTTGGACGGCTTGCTTATCCAAAGAACATTAATGACTTTCCTTGAGGAGTTCCAGCCAGTACCTTTGCACCCTGGTTCTCCTCTAGCCCTGTTTCCTCTTTTCCATAATCTCCCGGTGCCCGGCAGCAAGCCTTTAGGGTACATGCGCAAGCGAAAGGAGCTCGAGTTGGGGAATTAATATTCCTGGAACATAACACCAGCAGCATGCACACGCTGAGGAGAATATTAGAGCTATTAGCAGTGGGAGTTTGGAGTGCATGCAATATCTAGATGGAGAATTCAGTGTGATTAATCTGCCTCTAAGCAGCAGCCTCCGGGCTCTGGGAATTCTGTGGCACGTTTGAAATCAGAACTTTTTTTAATTACCTTTCCGCATCAACAAAACAATTGCAGTTGTGTGAAAATAAGCCCATTCAGTCCCTGCCCTGTCTCTGTTCTTTTTTTTTTTTTTTTTTCCTTTTTCCTTTTTGGATGAGGCATGCTACCAGAGCCCTGAGTATTCACAGTCCCGGCAGCTCTGACAGCATTTTGTTCAAGTGCAGAGGGACTTAACCTGGGAGGTTTGGCCAGCCTCCAAATCAGGTAATTGCATCAAGGGCCAAGCTGGAGCAAGCCCATGCTAGTCGGTGTGTATGTGTTAGATTCCTTGCTCTTTCCCCCTTCTTTATTCCTCTTCCCAAAAAATGCCTGTGCCTCCCCCTCTCCCCTGTTCACCTCCTCACCTTGCATCCTGGCATGCTGGCAGCTGTGTTGCCTCCCCACCAYGGGCAGGTTCAGAGAGATTCCCCAAGAGAGAAGTGGTGGGATAAATGTGGAGGTTTTCTCTCATGCAGTCAGCAGTGTAGAAAAAATGAGATCAAAAAATGGAAGGAGTCACTGTAAAAATGGTAGTAAAGTTGTGGYCAAATAAGGAGCAAGACTTGCTGAAGGACATGAGATTGGATGGGGACCTCCCTGCTTGCAATTCATACCTTTTCCCTCCCTCTCACAAGTGGAGGCAGGAGAGTTTATTCCATCCATTGCAACCTGGTTTATTGCTGTACTGGCAGGGAGATACCATAAAACAACAGGGGAAATCTTCCCTAATGCTGTGGCTCTGCCAGGGCTGGGATGATGCCCCACGGCACTGGGATTCAGAATCGATGTGGGAACAGAGGCTTTGGCCATGGAAGAACTCCCACCTGGAAGACCATCTTCTGGATGCCTCGATTTTATGCTGGAAGCACACAGAGCTGCCAGGGTACAAAAGTTTCCAGCAAGTGTCTCGGGTTTCCAGTGCTGTTGCCAGCCCTCTGGGGTACCTCAGGCATTCATGGGGGCTCCCACCGTCCARCAGCAGCAACCTGGGAATGTACTTGCCAGCTGGTTCATGGCAGGGATCTGGATTGCTTCATCCTCGTTTCTCGCTTGCTCCACATACAGATTTCCCTCCTGCCGCACTGGCAGGTTGTGGGAAGGGCAGGCTACAATGGTAGTGCTGTTTTCTCCTCCCTTCCAGGTTGACACGGTGATGGGAATTGCTTCGTAGGTCTTGATGAGGGCAGGGATGGAGGTTGGAGGGAGGACTGGACACAATGTGAGGATCACAAGCTGTCTGCCTTTTGGCTCTGCAGTTCCAGTAACTTCATAAATATAATGTCTGCAATTAGCACAATTTTTTTTTTTTTTAAATTTCCTTTGGTTGTGGATGTGCCCTTGACTTACTCCTCTGAATTCCTGGCCTTCAGGCATGATTAGCACTGTGTGTTTGAGCTGCCTTGCTTCAAAAGGTGAAAAAAAAATCCATTTTAAACAACAGATTTTTATTTTTTGGGGCTTATTTACTGACATGTTTGAGGTTGTGTTAAATTTTGAGAAATTGATGTTAAAAAACCGCGCCAGCTGAATAAACAAAAAAAGCCCCAAATCTTACAACTTTCCAGGTCACATTAAGCCAATAGCTACTTAATAAGCCTTTTTTTTCTTCTAGGCTTCATTTCAGAAATGACTACAGAAGTCTTGTATCATCAGCTTTTGCTCCCAGAGCAACATCCAAGCATTGCCTTATATTGGGAGTACATCAAAGTCTCCTGGCCTTTCTTTCATCTACCCCAGTCTGTCTTCCCCTCCCCAGGGCATCTAAAACCTAAAAATACACTAGGGGATCGAAAACTTCACTCTTTCCCCTATTGCCTCGCTTAGGCCTCACATACAACTCTGTTGCCTTTACTCTGTCTGCTTTTATTCGAATTGTAGTTTAGTAATKGTTTCAGATCCTCAGGAGGGGGGAAAAAACCCCAAGTGCCCATTGATTAGCCTTACCTCTGCCTGGCCCACAGCCCCTAGGCCTCTGCCACGGAGGTCTGTTCACACTGCATGGCCCTGCTCTCCCGGTGGCTCTCAGCGCTGCCTCCCATGTGTGTCTCAGGCACAAACCCACAGCGTCTGCCTGTTTCCATCCTTGCCCTGCAGTSCCCCTCTTCCGTGTCCCCCGGAGCCTCTCCTGTGGTCACTGCCACCCCTTGATTTCACCCCAGCACCTCATCCTGCTCCAGTCCCGGCAGGTCCAGAGGGGCACGGCAGGTGGTTCTCTCTCAGAAGGGCTGCTGGTGCCTGTGCTGCGCTGGAGGATGGCGCCTGGACTGGCGCTTGCTGTCTGTCCTGCCCAGGCCACTTTCAAAAGGTATTTCCATCGTGGTCACAAAGTTTATTTGTGAAGAAAAACGACAAAAAAACAAAAAAACCCCACAACAAAAAAGAGAGTATGATTTATAAAAAAAAAAAAAAGCCATTTTCTTGGCCAGCCATTTCCTGAGTTCCCTTTGTTACTACTGCAGATATGTGTTTGAATAAGAGCCTTTTCCCCTCCCCTCTCCTATTCCTCCCTGTTCTACCCTGCAGTGAAGTCACAATCCGGCGTTTGTGGGCTCTGTGTGATGTCAGAGACTCGGTCTTGTGACTTCACCGGCCGGCTCAAGCAGAAGGTGCAGACGGGGCTGAGAGAAGAGAAAAAAAGCCCCCTCCTCTTCCCTCCCCCCCCCCCCCCCCCACCCTCTCGGTTTATAAAACCAGTAGCTGAGATAAATCGGAAGGGGGTGGGGAGAAGCAGCAGGGAAAGCTGAGAAAGATGCCAGAAAGGTACAGTAAATGGGCTTTATCTCTCTCTCCCTCTCCCTCAAAGTTGAGAGTGGAAAATTGCCCTGCAGAGGCCAGCTCTCGCCGACCACGCGCGGCGGCGGCGGTGGCGGCCGTGTGTCTGCGGCGCCCCGTGCGTGTCACCCGCCCCCGCGACGCCGCTGTGCCCACCCGGGATGTCCGCGGCGGGGTGGGGGGCTGGGGGTGGACGCTGAGGGCTGTGGGCGGCGGGGGCACCAGACCTCGGCGTGGCTGGGCACGGGGAGCTGCTCGCCTTGTCCSTTTTCAAAGGCCCCAGCTGTTGGCTGCTCGCTGCAGTCTGGCTCCTGCGAGACCGACATAAATGGGTTATGGGGTTTATGCATATGCGTGGGGGGGTGGCTTCTCCCCCTTTTTTTTCCCCTTGTATCTGTCGTTGATGATTTTTAATTTTTTTTTTTTTTAATTTTTATTTTGGCTTGGTTTTGGATGTGGTTGTTTTTTTTTCTTGGTCTGCAGGCTCAGAGTTGCACGGGGGTGGATGGGGAGGGGGCCCTGCCATTCCCCCGTGATATGTGGGTACATCAGGAGGGAGAAGGGCAAGGCCTCAGGGTCACATACTCAAGGGCTGTGAGATATGATTTCTTCTTTAATATCTTCATTTTGAGGGGGGGTTTGGTGATTGTTGTATTTTTAACTGACAGCTGCACAATAGCAATGTGGGTGCACCAGTAAAGAGCAACCTAAAAAAAAAAAAATTAAAAATTTAAAAGGGGAGGAGGAAAATGGGAGGCGGGGGGGTGTTAGCTTGCCCCTCCCTTTGGCAATTTTTTTTTTTCCCTGTGTCCGATTTACCATTCACTTGAGATTTTGGACAAAGACGGGGGCAGTGGGTGGGCTGCTTTGAGTTTTGTGATATAATATGACTGGAGCAAGAGAGTAAAGAACAGACAATTAAGGATCAGCGCAAGGGCTTTGCTCATTCAGTCTGTTGAGGAAGCCGTCATTTTGTGTTAGTGTGCGTGTCTGGAGGAGGAAGGATAGTGAAGAGTGACAGTGGAAGGATGCCTAATGTTGTGGCGTATTTGTACTTGCTAAATGCCTACTSTAGGAGAGGAGGGCTTCAAAAGAAAGGGATGAGCAAAAGGGGCTCCTTCTGAATTTGCCCTTTGGTGAAGCCACTTTGGACTGAATCCTCGCTGCTGGGAATGTGATGTTTTGTTGCCTCCATGAAAGGGGAGGGCTGGGAAACGAAAAGGGCATGCAGGTGTCAGGCAGGCTCCTTGCTGCCACCCGCTCTGCCTATGCATCTCACCCCCATCGCGCCGATGACCAGTGGCTTCTCTGCTGCTTTGGTTCGTGAAGCTCCTGTAAAAAGCACCACATCCCGACTGTGTGCAGGACCAGGCTTCTCTCTGCTCCCGGGTCACTTGCACTTCTAAAGACCCGGAGTACATCCTGCTTTTGTAGTTATTTATTTCTTTATTTCAACTACTGGACCCTGGCTGTCCTCTGCCAATATGTTTCAATGCTGATGAATAGCACCCCCTGCAGTTATAGAGCTGATCTTTTGTAGCACAGATGTATAATTAATTGTGCAGCACTTTTGCAGTCTGAACAAGCAAGTGGATTCTTGGAAGACACCCATGTACTGCTGCCTGCTTCTCGGCCCCAGCTCCATGGCCCTCGGGGAAGGGACCTGTTGGCCACAGCTTAAGAGCCTCTGTCCTGCTGGAGTGATCTGAAACAGAATTTGAATCCAGGTCTTTGGTGTAAAAGCCAAAAAAGCCACAAACARCCCCAAACCCAAAGCAGTGCTGCACCACAGGACTCCTTTGCCTCTGCTTCAACATGAAAGAACTTTTAGGTTTTTTTTGCATCTCTCTTCCATCACAATGGTGATGTTTAGGGATTTTTTCCCCCTTTTTTTCTCTCAGAGGGGAAGTAAGGATCTGTAAGTTTGTAAAGTACTTTGAAGATAAAAATCATTGTCTGTACAGAGTAGTGTCTGTTGGCTTGTCTGAGTCACTACCTWGCYTGCCTGGGAAGTGAAGCTGAGAATYACCCTGCAGYCCCCTTGGAGGATTAAGTCAAAAGCATTGAGGCATCCTCCTTTGGACCTCTGGCCCCAGGGAGAGCAGAAGGGGGATCACCAAGTGGGACCAGACACTGGATGTGAGTCTGGGAGGTGGGGGGTGATGAGTGAAATGTGCACAGCGAAACTGAGGGCAGAGGACATAGGGGATGTGATTTAGCTAAGATTASATAGAGATTTTAAGCCTCATTATTTTGCCTGGGTATGGCAGTATTGTCCCCCATGGGGCTTCTTTCAGTTCTTTGTCTACACCTGCTTTTAAACGAGCAGAATACAGTGGAGAAAACCCTTTCCTTTGATTTCTCTTCAGCTGGGGACATCTGTCACCCAGGACTGTAACCATAGGTGTTCAGGTTGGGGGGAGATGTGCATCACTTCAACCCCRTGCTAGGATATGAAAGGATTAAATCTCTTTCCTAAGCAAAGTGGAAGGTCCCCAGGTGTCTTCTCTCAGGCTCAGAGATTGCAGTGGGAGAAGGAAGCAGGATCCARCTGGGTAAGAGACCTCATCAAGAGGATAAAAGCATTTAGGGTAAAGGACAGTCTGTCTCCCTGAGTAGGGGAAGCAATCAGTGAGGATGTGCAAGGGTCTCTCAAAAAGCCCTAGGCAGGCAATGTGTGTATCAGAAAAGGATTTCCAGGCAGTAGTGAAGGGGAATGAGCTGTAAGCATTAATTAGTGTCGTCGTCCGTTGTGCCTCCCCCCCCCGCCCCCCCATCTCTGTTAAAATC
>NW_026623249.1:4474883-4498860 GCF_030028575.1 Malurus melanocephalus | reverse complement strand
TTTTTTTTTTTTTTTTTAACCTGTGTCCCAGTGAAGAGGACTGTTAAGGAAACCCCCTACTTGTCACCTGAGGCTAGCTGCTGACTAACTCTTTCTCCAGAGGAGATAATGCTAGCTKATTATAAATAGGGTGACTGCCCTTTTTCATCAATATTAAGAGTAAGCCAACACCTTGATCTTTAGCCTGTGGAATGAATCACACTGTAAGAGTTGTTACTTCTAAAGAAGAGTAGTCATCCCTTCTCTCACATTATGCTTCSTACCGAGAGAAGACTTGGCCCTGATGAGGGAATCTTTGAGCTGTGGGCAGGTACCGCAGGGACTGTGAAATCTCACCTCGGTGAAATGCTTTCTCTCCACCAGTGTAACCAGTGTATCTTCATTAAACCTGAGTTCAGCCAGGGTTGTCTGGGGATGACCCTGAGCAGTGAGGTGGCCCCTGCCCAATGCTGCTGCTTCTCATTGAAAGTGTCAGTGTTGGGATGGCTTGTTTTCTTATTTGGAGATTTGGGCTATTTCTTAAACTTGCTAAAACCAGTGGAGATTTATTGAGTTGGTAAGTTGACATGAACTGTGCTTGCTGAGGTATCTGTTCTTGCCTCTGCAGTCCTAAGAAATGCTGACCTTGTTTTCAAAGGCTTGATGGCACTGGCAGAATTCTGTTTAGGTCTAATTACTTACAGCACATTTACAGAAGTTAAATGGGGGACCTTCAGTCCTAATCACCTCTCAGGACAAATGTGAGTGCCAGCAGGATTCCCATCTGCAGAAGATAATCTGTTCAAGAGGAATAGTGAAAGCCCTGATAAATAAGCAGAGGTTTTGTTAGTCTGAACCTCAGCTTTAGTAGGCAACTTGAAGAGTCCCTCAAATCTTGAAACAAAATCGAGTTACTTAAGATTTTACTGCATGGCTTGGACTCTCTGAACATAGATTTTTCCAACCTTTACAAAATTAAAGGCTGATTTTCTTAATGTGGGATAGTTGTGTCTTTATGTCTGTTATCTAATAGCTTTTAAAGCATTTTCATCACTTGGATTAGGTAATGTGAATGAAAATAAGCTACTTTCCCCCACCCCCAGATGTGTCAGTAGTGTTCATAAATAGTGGAATATGTTGCCTTCAAAGTTTCAAGTTCTGTATGCTCTCATGTGCCCTATCCTAGTTTGGATTTGAGTGCAACTTTAAAGTAATGCAGGGTACTAAAATAAGACATTAATATATTTCAAAATGTAGAATTAAAGTGTTTGAGCATTGAATAAACTTAAATGAGTCTCAAGACACAAAGTAATTAAAGTGGTTGTGTTTGAAGTAGCTTTTTTCCTCATGTTTTGTTAGTAAGAGGAGATATATAAGTTAACTGTGATGGAACTTTAAAAATATTTTTAATAAACCAATCTCTCCGATGACTGAGGACCAGAGAACATCACTATATGTGGCAAAAAAAAGCACCGAAGTTGTTTTCTGCAACAAGAAGTTAATGAGATTTCATGCAATGTCTATCTTTAGTGGACCCTTAGGTTTCTGCTACTCAATACAAGTACTGCCAGATGAATATGTAAGACTCTTGGTTTTGGTCGAGTCTGATACTATCTGCTTTGGYCTCTTGCTGCTGCAAGCTCTTCTTATGTGCTCTTTCATGCGCCTGGAGTTCTGGAGCCTAGTAGCAGCAAGGTGACTAGAAGAACTAACGCTGTTCCTTCAGGGACCTTTTTTCTCTCCTGTTGGCAGAGCTGAAATTCAACAGCTATTGCATGCATCAGGGAGGAAGCCAACAGGGAGCAAAGTAAGAATCAAAATCTTAGTTGCCTCGAAAATTTGGAACTATATGTCATGGGGATTTAAGCTTATTAAGCCCAGAAATTCCCACTTCCCCGTAGGCAGAAAAAACACCCCAGCAAATGAAACCTCTGTAAAGGGCTAGCAGAAGTAAGAGAGAAAAAATTCCCTTTCTGTAAAACATGTTCAGGCAAGGCAGAGTTGGTTTTACGTAATATCATTTAAAAAGACAAATTTTAATATTTGAATTTCTGCTTTTATTTAGATATGGTTAGCTATTCTGATAATGAAGATTTAYTGATGGTCTTTTCTGCCTTGTTGGAGACAGTCTTGCTGGAGAATYGTATTTGTGTGGCTTTCTGTTTTAATTACCACCTTTATTACTTTGGGCATCTGCATGGAAATGTGATTGGCTTTTCCTCAAAAGTTCAGCTTCTGTTGTTTTTCGCTTTTTCTGCTGGACTCAGATTCTTTTGTCTGCAGCATCACAATCACTTTCACAGCAACTAATTCTGTTCTGCCAGAAGCAGCTTTTTGGCAGGAAGCAAAAGGAAGAAGCAGAAGAAGCAGAGGAGGTCTTGAGGTACAAAGATCTTATTTTCATGAATCAGCTCTTTGTAACAGGAAGATGAGAAGACAGAAGTGTTGCAGTGTTTTAATTTTTCCTCCTGCTATGATTCATGCTACTTACCTTCAGCTGCTTTATAATTTTCCTTCCAAGTCTTTCAATCCAGTTGTTCTGTTGCAGGAAGGGCCATAGGACTTGACACTACGGCTTACGGAGCACTCCTAGTATCTGGAGGGACAGCAGCTTCCAAGTGATGCACCYAAGACATGAGAGTCAGTATGCTGAGAATCTGTGCTTGTCCAAACTATTATCCAGCAAGCACAGATCCTGTGGTAGTCTTAAGGGGAAAAGTTAAATATCGGTGAATTAATGAGAGGAGAGCCCTYCCTGTCTTTGCTGCAGTTCCTTGGGAGACGTCTGATACTGCTTCTCCCTTGTGTAGGGTCAGATGTAACACTTTTTATCTGAAATAAGTGTAAAAGAAATAGGAAGGTATGGGAAATCCTGGGGCTAGGTAGGAAGAGAGGTAGGGAATGTTAATGAATGCAGCCATGCTGATGTCTTTCTTGGAGAAAGAGAAAACAGGTGAGCTGCCCTTGCTTTACACTCGCTTAAAGATGTAGCTGTCCCACCGTGAATACAAGTTTCAGTCCCCGGTTGCATGACCTGTAGGTGCCCAATCTTGCTGTCATGTTTTGTATTATCTGTCTTCAAGGTAGTCACTAATGCCCATCCCCATAGCATCTAAGAGCCTCTAGATGAAAGCTGTAAAAGTGCACTGGTGAGCCTGTGCATGACATGAAATTGTGTAACAGGGGAAAAGATTAGGATAAGGGTAATACTTTGAGGGGACAAGTGCCATGTCTGTGAGAAATCTATGTGCCTGACTATGCAGAGGCTTCACTTTCCTAGTGCTGCATCAGCAGTGAAACCTTTTGTAAAGAAGAAGAAATCTCTCAGAGGACCCCACCAGCTGCATTCAGAAATCATCTTTCCTCTAACACTGGGTTGCTGGGAACCTTTCCAGCCTATGTTACCTGCAAATTTGTTCTTGATCCCCCATCCTGCATCACTTACTGTCCTCCCCACTTCCAGGCAGAGGGTGCTCAGAGGGTGTGTGACAATGAGAGGTGGCTGAGGTCAGGAATGGTGTCATCCTTCTGTTCCCCCTGCAAGCTGCTAATGTATGCTCCTGGAGAGCTACACRATCTGAGTAATTACTGAATTACAGCTAGATCAGAAGTTGTGACCTCAAGACAGAAGGAGACTCTCCATCTCTATTTGTCAGTCCTCTTGGGGTCAAAAGGACCTTTCTTCGCCGGGGTCTGTTGAGAGAGGGTAAAGGGATGTACAAGGTAAGCCTTACATTAAGGCATAACAGGGAGAAATGTTTGCTTTAGCCATTGCAGAATTCATGTGCAGTAAGAGGCAGCAGTGCCTGTATGTGTGCAGTGGCAGTGGCACTAACCCAGAGGGCTGCTCGGGGTTTTATTTTGCCCAGAATTTCCCATCTATCATAGAGGAGGGGATGCCAAGTCTTGAGGCCATTTTCTTGCTTTATTTGTGCCTCAAAAGCATTTTGATTAGGAGATGGCAAAGAGGATTTGAGGGAGGAAATGGTTAGGATTTGGAAAGTTTCTGTTGTGGTTGTGCCATGTTCTGTACAATTATGACCGAGCTGATTTTCTTGCACTAAAAGCAGAGACTTCAATCTTTCTTATGACTGTGCTATAGCACATCTACTGAATTTATAGCACTTGCTCTTGGATGATAGAATGTATTTGCTGCAAATTTACATGCAAACCTGTTTAGTTTGTTGTGCTGATTGTAAAATTGATCTTTTAAGGTTTCTTTTTGGTTGTTGTTTTTTGTTTGTTGTTCTTTTTATTGTTTTTAACCATTTTTGGGTTAAATCCCTGGGGTATTTTCTTATTTTCAGAATTAAAGTGTATAAGCTTATAGATGCTACTGATAACTTTACCCTGAAGTAAAAAGGCTTGCATGGGTGTTAGATTCCCACCCTGACTGTCTATGTGGGATAGCAGCCCTAGTAGCATGATGGAGTTACTTTCTTCATTAGTCTTAGTAATGTTTTATTTATAACKATTTTTTTTTCTGTATCTGATGGTGATCAAGTAAGTAGATGTCACTGAATGGCCAAAGTCAGAAGGTTGAATTTCTTTCTTCTGGAAAGAAGATGAAATGTTCAGTGGCAAAGAAAAACTTGGTGATGTGAACAAGGTGTACTAATGACAGTGGTTTTTCATCTCAAGTCTGCAGACAGCCAAAAATTAGTTTCTGAGAGAATTGAATTATCCATTAAGCTCAGTGGGGTTGTACGTTGAAGCCTGATATATCACTTGGAAAGCTGCAAGGATATGGCATCTCTACTTGCATGATATTTAACTAATACAGTTTTGATAACTTTGTTTACGTTCTGCACTTTTATTGACCCTGTGTTTTACTAGTGATGCCTACTGTAATGCAACAGCTGACGATGGTATGGCAATTGCCTGTATTTATAGCATGAGCTCTTTTAAAACTTCAGTTCATCCTTTAAAATCAACCATATAGCTTTTAAATATTTTAAAAAGTAGTTCCTGTTGTACTTCTCTTGTAACACCTATAAAGTAGTCATTGGCGAAGATGGAAAATGCTGCTCTGCAACAGACTAGAGATCCAGATATTTAAGTATGCAAATTTACTTATTTTTGGTTCTTTGAGAAATGTTTGACTTCTGTATGGTTGCTGTCCTGGTATTTTTATAGTGCCTTTTAAGTATTTTACAAAACTTTTGCTGTTTATGCTGCAATTTCATTTTAGATATTAGGTATAAAATATCTTGATATAACAAGCTTATTTGGATAAGCTGTGCTCTCATGTRTTTATATATACCAAAGGATTTTACCTTATGGTAAGTTTAGCTTAAGTTAGAGTGCTCTAAGCACTCCTACCTTATAAATCTACATAAAGGATTGACCTCAATTGTTGCTTCACTTCAAAATCAGAAAACAGATAATGGAAAATCAAATTATAAAAACCTTATCGAGTTCCCCCACCCCATTACAGCTTTTAACACAGTCCGGGATCCCCAAGGGGAATACTGCTCTAACCAAGCTCTTAGCATGCCGTGGCAGTCAACAAGATTAAGCCTGTTTCTGACTAGAGCAACCTMACGGTTTGTCACAGTGAAAGTGCTGTCGGAAGCCTCTTCCCCAGGCAAATGAAGCGATGACCTCCACCTGCTGTGAGCRAAGCACCATGCCTTAAACACCACCTGTGAATGGACAGCCGGTGCCGAGGGGAGCAGGGTGTTCTGTACTGAGAACACGCGATAAGGCAGCGCCTGTGTGCTCCAGCTACAATTTCCAGGGAGAAATGCACATCGCAGTACTCTCCAAAGGAGATAAGGCATAGATCATAGCAGTAGACTTGCCTTTCAAAGGAGACCGTGCCTCTTGAGTCCCAAGTTGAGCAAAGAAGCAGGTGAATCTTTCCTAGACGTTCCTGGAGCTGGGGAGTCTCTAACACCCACAAATGGTTAACTAGAAAAACAAAAGGTAGAAGGACATATAAGTGTTGTCTGCTCTGGTTGTTTTCCTGAGACTACTGGCATCATTTTAGTCTTACCTAGATGGAATTTCAGCCAGCCTCCAAATTATTTTTGACAGTTAGTGCATGGTATGAGATGTAGTGGTCTGTATTTATTTTTCATAAAAAGCAAGTGACCTGTGGAGGAGCCATCAGTGAAGTTGTCAACTGGCTGTGCTTACAACATAGTCCTTCTCAGCCTTTTGGATGAGCTCTGAGCAGAGGCCTTCTCTTGGAATACAGCTGGCTGAGGATCTGAGAAACAGGGAAGTTATTGCAAGTGTCATATCTGCTCAGTAAAGTTCCTGGCAAAGCAAGTTTTAAATGATGCTCGAGCTTTCTCTGCCCAGCACTTAAGAGCCTCACAGACTGCCAGCCCTACTGCGTTTTCACGTGAAATGCTCTGACTGGCAGATGGAGGAAATTCTAATGTCATATAGAGCTTCCTTTGCTGGCATACAGGCTTAAATGAAGGAGGTGATGATTTGTCAGGCACTGCATCCTTGCTCTCCAGATGCCCCCTCCACCAGTCTCCTTGCACCCTCACTCTCAAACCCCCAAACTAATGAATAATCTGCAAAAAGCTTAATTGTCTCTCCAGTGCACAAGTGCAGCTAGACACACCGGACTCCCAAATACAAGACCGATGGGGATTCGGAGGGCTGGCAGTAACATTTCTGATGGCTCGAGTGGCTTTGGGGTGGCGGTGGCCGGACAGGCGGGCTGCAGGGACAAGGAGAGCCTGGGCACCGCCGCCTACACGTTGTTTCCTGAGCTCACCGCGGCTCCGCTGAGGCACCTCAGATTCGGACGGAGCCCGCCCAGCCCCAGCGTGCAGCCCCACTGCCGTCTCGAGGGGTGCTCCAGCGCTCCGGGCCGGAGAAGGAGCATCCTGGSCCCGTCAGGGCTTGGTCGTCGCTGTCCGTGCCCTGCCTGGCTGAGTGGCTGGGCAGGGATAAATGTCCAAATGGAGCAAACCCGGTTCCTAAAATGACTGGGGGGGGCGGATGGAGAGGAGCAGTATTGATTTATGAGAAGAGGGAAATGTGAGCTGCCCCGGTGCAGCCCCAGACGGGCGGACGGGGGCCCCGGAGTCCCGGTCGGGGGTCCCGGTGCCCTGTGCAGGGGCTGGGTTGTGTGGAATGTGGACCGGGTGCGCCTCGCCCACGTGGTCCGAGCGCGCGGGACGGGGGGGATGAGCTGGGGGRAAGGCGGCGCGCTGCCCCTTTAAGAGGGCGCGTGGTGGTTGGAGGGGCGGTGGCTCCATCGCGCGCCCCCGTCTCCGCGCGCGCAGGCACGTCCCCGCACACGGGGGCGCGCGCGCACGCGCCGCTACCCCTCCCCTCCATCCCTCCCTTGCCTGGCGGGACCCGCCGCCTCGCGCCGCCGTTCGCGCTGGCGCGCGCGCTGGCTGCACAGCCGCCCGTCGCCATTGGCTGGCGGGGGTCAGGTGACCCCGTGTTATTTCCTGTGTGTGTGTGTGTGTGTATGTGTGTGTGTGTGTGTGTGGGTGAGGTGTGAGTGAGGGGAGGAGGATGGAACCGGACGCCCCCGCGTCCCCGCCCGCCCCCCGGCCCCGCCGCCCCGGCTGCTGAGTAGCCCCCGCCCCGTCCGCCCCGCCCGCCGCGGCGGAGGGCGCCGGGCGCGRCGGCGGGGGTGGGGGTGGGGGGGGTCTCAGGTAAGGGGCGGCCGCGCTCGCCCAGGCTGTGTCGGTGTGTGTGGGAGGCCTGGGGAGGGACTGAGAGCTCCTGGCGAGGAAGCCGAGGTCTCCTGGGCGTGTGGGAGGGGATGTGAGGGTCTCATCCATAAGTTGGCGGGCGAGCGCTGGGTACGAGGTGGCTTGTGAGAGGGCCCTGGGAAGTTTAATATTCTTTCGTCCCCCTCTTTTTTTTTTTTCCTTTTTAAAGAAAAAAATTGTTTGTTTACATATGTTCAAAGAGGCCCTCCTGCTGCGTGGTGGGGTGCCCACCTGTTTTCCTGTCCCGGAAGAGTGGTGTTTTGCAAGAATTGTGAAGTTTTTGTGGGGATTGGTGTTTTTGTTGAAGAGATAAACGATTAAAACTGGTGAAGAAGATGGGTGCACCCTGTTCTCAGATGGTAATAGATGCACAGTCTGTGTTGGGAATGCTTGAGGTCTGTAGTGCTTCTCTGCTTTTTGGAGGCTCAGCGTAGCCATTAGTTATCTGCAGAGATAATCAGGATATAATGTGCTTGGGTTGCTGTGAGGATCAGTTTGTCTTTTGTTAATGGTGCTTACCTTGCTGGAAGTTGTGTTTAGGGCTGCAGTTGGAAGTTATTTTTCCTACCTTGAGGGAAGGAATAAGAGAAAGTTATGTAACACAAGTGTTCTAACCTATGTATCAGAGCTGTCTAATGGTACTGGGGTTCTGTTATTAACTTGAAAATAAGAGCACATTTGTGTGTGAATCAACAAGTGATTGTTTCAGTGGGTAGATTTGGCACCACCAGAATCCTTTATTTTTTGTGTATACTGTCTTTTCCTTCATTAAAAGGGCAGGCATTTGATTAAATTGCAACGTTGTTTTCTATACTATTCTGTTTTTTTAAAAAAAATCTTCCTTTGAAAGCAAAAGAAAAGTAAGAGGTACATCCGTGAGGGGATTGTGTTTCAGTGCTTTCTGTGTTTAGGTTAACATTTTGAAAGCTGTACATTTCTGTGTCGCGTGTTTCCATCTGTTGCTGCATGCATGGGTAATTCTTTGGAGAGTATGATTTTTAGCGTGCTTCCTGACCAATAGGTGTGCGTGGAGCAGTTGGATCACCTCTACTCAGGTTTTATAGAACAATATARTAGATGATGGAGATGCAGCAGCCTCTGGGTTAGGTTTGTAGCACATTAGCTGAACTCAGTTCAAGAAGAGCTGATTTCTTCTGCACATTTTCTAGACCCTTTTTTTGGTCAGAGAAGCTTGTGTTTTGAGGCTTATCTATGGATATCACATAGCCTAACCAAGTGTATTTGGTTAAGTGTATGTGAAAAATAATTTTTAGTATTGTTATTTATGAGTTTTCATTTGGCTGATATGTTTTAATTTGTTTTTGGTTGTTTTTTTCTTTTCCTTTTAAATCCACATCTTTAAATGGGGTTCCATGTTAGTTCACTTTGAGTTGTTTGAAGCTGTATTATTTAATCTTAATGTCAGTTTCCGTTGGCATTTAAAAAGGCATACTGCAGAGAGAATTACTATTAAAAAAAGGAAAAATATATTTATTAGCTTAGTCATCTCTTCAGCTTTGTTGATGTTACGAGGAAAGGAGAATAGTCATTCCTCATTTCTGTAAATTACTGGTACATGAAATGCATATTGTGTATTCTGGTTAATAAGCAAATTACTATGCTGTTGCGAGTGGAAATATGGCAACACCTTCTATATAAAAAATGCTACTTTTTTATTCTACTCTTTTAATGCTTGGGGTAGCTTTTGGGTTTTGTATTAGGCTTCAATGTCTAYGGGGAAGTTCTTGGGCCTTTTTGCTGGCTTGGTGTTTTCAGACGACTTAGCCTTAAGTCTGTTAGCATCCTTTCTATTAGAATTGTGTGTGTTTTGACACAATTTTGGTTTTGACCTGTAAATCAGTTTTCRGAGGCTTTGGGATTGATTAAGTGTGGATTTTTGCTGAAATGTATGCTTTCATATACCTTTGCAGCCAGGGGCAGGTTAATCATTGTTTTCTATATGAAAGCAGTAGGAGTAGCTTCATTGTAAGTGACTTTGATAGGAGGTCAAGAATTTTGGTTTTGTCGTTGTTTCTTTTCTTTGTTACTGATGCTTCATAAAAACAGGTTGAAGTGATTTTTTATTAAAGGAGTTAATCTGTTTGTGTCATGCATAAATAAGAAGTGAAGGTTATTCAAATGAAAGAAAAAACTTACTTGTGTATGYGTTGTAAAGGAAACCTCTTTTTCTTGTCACAAGAAGCTTCCTTAATCTTCAGCTGAAGAAATAGGGTGTTAGTAACTGCTACATTTTAAAGGATGCTCTGGTTAAAATTACTGAYTTAAAGCAGTGTAAGTAACAACATTCTTTGTATGGTTGTGTCTATGACTGATACAATTATAAAGTCTGTAGGACAAAGAGCRAAATGCATAGGATTTGGGTTTTTTYCCCTCTCCCACTTTGTGTTGTGAAAATGTGTGCAAAGATAACCTCTTTGGCTGTTAGCGCCATGTTAAAAAGAAAATCATTGCGTACCCCTTTTCTTCCTTTTTAGATCACGTGTAACTAAACCACCTATGAGGCACAGCAGAATGAGTGTAATGCTGCTCTAGGAAGGGTCCCTTCATAAGAGTTGCAGTACACATGTCCTGTTGCTTTTCTACCAGCTTGACATGCTGCTATCTGAAGTGAGGGCATAATATGTAATAAACTTGAATAATTTTGTGCTGCTTGCTTGGCTTCCCTGTAATTTGAGATAATGGTRTTTAAGAGTTTATAGCTGGCTTGTGCATATCTTGCCTTTTGACACAGGGCATGTTAGATCTCTCTTTGGGTGGGATAACTTTTTAATTAAAACATCCTTATTTTTTCATACCTTGTTCAGTTATGTTTTATCCTTATGAAGGGTATTAGACTTAYGTTTTGGGAACTTGAGTTCTTACAGCTTACAAACATTTAGTAGGGTTTTGGCAGTACTGGCTTCTCAGGCTTCAGTGTGCACCTTTACTTGGCTGTGTGGGAATTTGTGTTGCTTAATCCCATGGCTGG
This sequence comes from Malurus melanocephalus, assembly GCF_030028575.1. NCBI lineage: Eukaryota > Metazoa > Chordata > Aves > Passeriformes > Maluridae > Malurus > Malurus melanocephalus. The sequence continues at coordinate 4,488,195 of NW_026623249.1, read as the reverse complement.
CCTCTGAAACAGGGAAGATAGTGGATGGCCGTTTCTGAATATGCTGATTTGGTGGAGACTGGGCTGAGACCGACCAACTCCTCCTGTTTAAAAAACTGCAGTTCAGTAGTGGTTGTTATTGACAGCGTTTGGTGAAATATTTTTCAAAATAACTTTTGAATTTCTGGTTTAGCTTTTGTACTTCTAAAATGAAAAATAAAGGCAMTCTTAAGTATTTAAACCCACTTCTAATAGTGTTGATTTGCTATGCTCCCTTCGCAGTCAGAAAACCATTGAGTGTTACTGATGGAGAACACAAAACATGGTGTAAGCAGAGGAGCATACCTGACTAAAATCATTCAGGAGAGCCTGTTTTTATAGTGGGATCCTGATGTTCAATCGTGTTACTATCAAAATTTTCTTACTTATTAAAAAAAAAGTGGTTCAGTTTTTCTTATGACCCAGGCCCCCTTTTTCACAGTTCTTGACTAGACTTCAGTCTTGACTGAACTGGAAAAATGGAAGTTGTACAGACACGTRCAGCACTTCTGGTGTGTCTGTGTCATGCTGGTGTCTGGCTATACCACTCCTTGATTGCTGCAGCTGAGCCTTTCTGCTGCTGCTTTCCACTAAGATATGTATTGATTTGTCTGGGGTCACTTGGAAAAGCATGTGATGTTCTTCGTTATGCATGTACATGGGTTTCCTTTCATTTCAAAAAAAGGAGAGGGGAAAAAAAAGCCAGATCCAAAGACTCAAAASTCAAGGCTGACATGTAATCAAAAGTGGATTCTGTTTATCCCTGCTGGAGGATAAGGTCTCCTCTGAGTGTTCTAGAGTCTGTGATTTGCCTTTGAAGACACAAAAATGTAGAATTGCTTTTTACCAGCTCTTGAACTTGTTCTTGCTGCCTTCATGAACAACAGCAGAAGCAGTCAAACTTCCAGTTTTGGATATAACAGCAGTGATCTTGCAGTAAGACTCTTGTCTCTTCTTGCCTCTTATCAGTGATTGCTCAAGGATGGAGTTAAGCAGTRGTAGCCAAAAACATGAGCATCCTCTTGTCAGCTCAGCCTGGCAWCAGTGAATTTSCTTGTGTTTTTTCCATTCCTATTTGTGTTTCTCTTTTACCACAGTGTTTGTAACCAGTGATGATATTGGAAGAGGAGAAAAAGTGCTACCAGGTTCTTTGTTGGGGAGCTCTGGCTTGAGTCACTTGAGATTTGATCTGTTCTCCATTTGGGAAGCCCATTATTTCTTGCCTCAATTGTGATGCAACAAATACAAAAAAGCTAGAAAAATGACTTTTTTTCTCCCGACCTCTTCATTGYGAGCACACAGCATGTCTGTGTTCATACCAATAGCAGTGTATGGAATTGATTGCATATTTTGTGTTGGAATATGATAGTTTATTTTGTAGTATTTTACTAGTATGGACTCAGTCATCTAATTGCTAGTAAATTGCAAATGCTAAACAGAACCCTCTGATGAGCTCTGATAAGAGCTCAGTACTTAGCTAAAAATTGTATAGGGAGCTACTATGCTGGAAGCTTTAGCAGAGTTTATTGGAAGCATTGTTCGTATCACTTTGCTTGTAAAATTATGTGCTGCAAAATGTCTTCTTCATAGCTTTTAACTGATCTAAAGACTTGGTATTAGTAGAGCTGACTGGATGGCTTGTGTCCATATCCGGCATCATTAATGACTGTGAAAAAACGTACCTGAAACTTACTAACTGAAAGAAAAACACATGCTGTCATACTTGCCGGAGTAAGCCTTCATACGCCATAATGACATATTGTTAATCAGCCTCCAATTCAATGTCTGCAGTTTGCTGTTACCTTTGGTCAGGTGCCTCGATATCCTTGAATTTCCCTGAGATCTGATTTGTTTAACAGTGTTTTCTATGGTAGATGTTCTGAAATAGTGGGAGTGCTATATGTGATTTTTTAAATTAATGTAAATGGTTACACAGTAAATGTAGCGAATACTGTGTGATGAGCATTACATTGTCCGCTGGAAATACAAAACAGTAGGGCAGAAACAGAACAGGTCCCTGGAGTGTGTGTCCCCTAACACAAATGATGAGGGAGAAAACTAGGCAAGTCACTTGCTGGACCTGTGGTTTGTGAGCAGAGAAGGACTGGCGCATGATGGGATGGTCARAGGCTGTCCTGGACATTGTGATCATGCAGTGGTAGTTTTCGATTCTTGGGGAAGTAGGGGAGTCAGCAGAGCTGCCACTGCAGACTTCCAGAGAGTAGAGACACTGGCCTGTTTGGGAGCCTGGTTGACGGAGTCTCTTGGAAGGCATTCCTGAAGGTCAAAGGAGTTCAGGCAGGTTGGACATTCTTCAAGAAGGAATCTTAAAAAAAGTGTAGGAGCAGGCTGGCACCATGTGCTGAAAGTTGAACTGGTTGGGAAGAAGACTGGACTTTCTGAACATAGAGCTTTGCCTGGAAATCAGGGAAGAAAATAGAAAGAGACTGCCTTTGAAAGAAGGGGCAGTAACCTGAGGAGGATTACAAGGCTGTTGTGAGGTTGCACAGAGAGAAAACTAGAAGATTGAAAACCCAGCTAGAACTTAACCCGTCTGCTACCATGAGAGACAATAAAAACGTTTGTATAACATTAGCAACAAAAGGAGGGCAAAGGAGGGACATCTCCATCCTTTATTGAATATAGGGAGAAACAGTGACCAAGGATRAGGAAAAGATTGAGCTGCTTAATGCTTTTTTTGCCTTAGTCTCTAATAGTAAGATCAGTTGTTTTCTGGGTATCCAGTCCCCAAARCTGGAAGATAGAGATGGGGAGCAGAATGAAGYTTCCACAAGGAAGGGGAAATGGTCAGTGACCTACTACACCATTTAGACAGACACAGGCCTATGGGGCCAGATCAAGGGATCCAGTCARTGATGGAGTGGACAGAAGTGCTCACTGAGCCACTTTACGCCAGCAGTCCCAGCTACCTGGGGAGGTCCCAGATAATGTGAAGTTGGCAGATGTGATATCCGTTTACAAGAAGGGCTGGAAGGAGGATGTGGGGACTGTAGGCATGTCACCCTGACCTCTCTGCCAAGGAACGTTATGGAACAGATCTTAAATGCCATCACATGGCACATACGAAGCAACCAGGCAGTTAGACCCAGTCAGCATGGGTTTAGGAAAGGCAGGTTCTACTTGATTGACCTGATATCCTTCTGCAGTGTGGTGACCTGCTTAGTGAACGAGGGAAAGGCTGTGGATGTTGTCTGCCTGGACTTCAGTAAAGCTTCTGAGAGTGTTTGCCCCAGCGTTCTTCTGGAGAAACTGGCTGTTTGTGGCCTGTGTAGGTGCAGTGTGTGCTGGGTGAAAAACTGGCTGAATGGCCAATCTCAAGAGTGATGAGGAATGGAGTTACATCCAGCTGGCACCCAGTCATGTGTGGTATTCCCCAGGGCTTGTTATTGGAGACAGTCCTGTTTGATGTCTTTATGGATCTGGATGAAGGCATTGAGTGCATACTCAGTYGATTTGTAGATGAGACTGAGTTGTGTAGGAGCATTGATCTGCTGGAAAGTAGGAAGGCTCTGCAGAGGGATCTGGACAGACTGGATTGATGGGCTGCGGCCAGTGGTGTGAGGTTCAACAAGTGCCARGTCCTGCACTTGGGTTGCAACRGCCCCTTGCAGTGGGGAGCACTGGGTGGGTGCAGAGTGGCTGTAAAGTAGCTCAGTGGAAAAGGACCTGGGGGTGCTAGTTGACAGCAGCTGAACATGAGCCATCGAGTGCCCAGGTGGCCAAGAAGGCCAGTGGCATCAGGTATAATGTGGCCAGCCCCTGTACACTTGTGTCCGATTTTGAGCCCCTTGCTACAAGAAGGACATTGAGGGGCTGGAGCATGTCCAGAGTAGGGCAGTGGAGCTGATGAAGGGTCTGGATTGCAAATCTTAGGTGGAGCAGCTGCGGGAGCTGGGGGTGTTTAGCCTGGAGAAAAAGACCTTTTCACTGTCTTCACTACCTGAAAGGAGGGTGTAGCCAGATAGGGTTGAGTTTCTTCTCTCAAGTAACAAGCAATTGGACAGGAGAAGATGGCCTCAAATTGCGCCAGGGGAGCATTAGTTTGGATATGAAGAAAGTTCTTCAGTGAAGAAGTCAAACATTTGAACAAGTTCCCCAGTGAAGTGGTGGAATCACCATCCCTGGTGGTGTTTAAAAATGTGTAGATGTGCTTAGGGATATGGTTTTGTGATGACTTTGACAGTTCTKTGTGAGGAGTTGGACTTGATAATCTTACAGGTCTTTTCCAACCTAAAGGATTCCATGACTCCACATAACCATGTCTTTCTCTTTTGTTTCTCATCTTGCATTGAGGAGAAAAAGAAGGAATTCAACAGTGTTCTGTCATATCTTGGAAATCATGGTTTACCCACTGTAAGTTTTCCCTGTTTCRCTTCATGTGTGGAGGTGGGGAGGTTTCTCTCCCTTCTCCAACAATACAGAAGAGAATATGCCACTCACTCAGCAATGCCCAGTCTGCTACTTCTTTAACAGTTTTGCCCAACTCATTTAATTTACTGTCTGCTGAGTATCTAATATTATTATCCTTATCAAGACCTATCTAAAAGACCAATTTTATTAGCAATATGCACCACACATGGTCAGGATCAAGAACATTAGAAAATCAGATGTACACATTTCATGCAAAAATGTTGGAGAAGAGAGAGAAACTTGGTTACTTAATCCTTATCCCCTTTCCATCTAAATCACTGCATTTTAATGGAGAAACACCCYTTTTATTAGGAGAGTGCATAAAGAGAACTCTGCTGCAGAATTTTTTGTTTGGCAGCTGTGGTAAAGCATTGGTTTTGGTGATGAGCTGAGGGTCCACTGCAGTGTGGTATTTTGCATCTCTGCAGTTCTGACTTCAGTCAATATCATGTTTACATCAGAGATCAGGGTGGTGATTATTGCATTCTGGCCTTTTTTCCTTTTGCTTGGTGTATTTTTCTGCATTTGGTGTCTTTCATCTTTTCTACGTTAGGTGTGTCTCATATTATGGTTATCAGAGACAAAACTGTGTTCTTGCTTGAGAATTGCTCAGTTGAGGACATGTTTATTTGAGTGATAGTAGTATCCTGCAAGTAGGATATAGAAATTTGACTTGTCATGTGTTCCATTTTGTTTGTTTCCTTGTCTTTTTGCCTTGCAGAATACAGCTTGTTTTATGTTTGAAAGGTGGAATTTGTGGAAAACCATAGGGRTATATATATATAATTCAGCTGCTAAAAATAACAAGGGGAGGAGAAGAGGTTAATTATATGTGTACTCTGCAGCATAGTCAAAATCCTGTCAAAGCTGGTGGAAAAAGAAAACTCAAGTAAACCTGCACCACGCTTACCAGCAAAAGTACATGTCCTAGCTCAATGAGAAACACCATTAAAGAGTTCCTAGAAGTGGATGGGAGGAAGATTTAGGAAATAAACTTTGCTTATCCACAGAGCTGTAATGTTTATACTTTGTTGGTCTGTATTTACTCATGGAATTTTGCCTCCATGTATGCATTGCCTTTCTGGAATAGGCTAAGGAGTAAGGTCCTTTTGCTCAGTAGGTTAACAGGATATGAAGAATTAAATCAGGAACAATTCTCAATGTGAAAGTTATTTTGTTGCCATCTTTTTAGCTGAAATGAGGTAGCAAACTTCAATTTTTCACAGAAAGTTGGAATGTTTTAGGGCAGTGGAGAAAAGAAACCTAGTCTTTTTCTTGTAATAGAATGCTAAGAGTACATTAGCATTATGAAATGGTTATATGTAATCCATCGTGTATGGTTTCTGTTAACTGTACCTCTTGATTTAGCCTSCTCATGAGGGGAGATAGGTGGAGAAAGAAACGGTAGAGTCTTCTGGTTTTGTTTTTTCTYTCCTCCTTGGTGTACAAGGTGAAAACTGCAGGAATGTGGGAACTTAAGTTTAAGAGAATAGTGGGAATGATTCTCAGAGTGGTGGACCATCTAAGCTCCCTCTGTCTTACTTTAAAATGTTAACTCTAGCATTTCCAAAAATTGGCTCCGAGTTCAGTACCTTTGCTATCCTCCACWAAATCGGTATTTACAGAGGCTTCTTTTTCTTCTCTGGTTTTGGATTAATCCCTCTTCTTTGTTTTCAGCTTCTGACTTCCTTAAGGATGTATTCTTTAGGCTATGATATGGAATACATGCAGTAGAAGCTTTGTCCATCAGCTTTCCTGCTTCAAATACTTATGACACTATCATTGTGGTGATAGAGAAATCCTTAGGGGAAGGAGAAAGCTTAAACTTTCCTTGTGGGAAGATCTCTGATTCTAGGTTGTTAACTTCTCTGAACTGCTTATGCTTGTTAATGTTCAGCCTGTGGTGTGGTCTGACTGCTGTTGACATTCCCTGCCTTTGGCTGTGGCAGCAGAACTTGGAAATGTGGGGTTTGTTGATTACAGTTTCTTGAGTCTAAAACATCGATTTTTCAGACTTTTAACTGAGGAGTGTTAGARGTTTCGTCACTTTGTATGCATAAAGTTTACTTGTAAAGTTTGCTTCTGAAAGGTTTTCATTGACTTAGAGGGGGAGCTGGTGAGAGTGAACCAATTTAACTGCTTTAGGCCAAGACTAAGTATAAACTTCAGGAGTTCTTAGCTGTTTGCTCCAACACTGCAGGGTGCTGCCTCCTCTCTCTCTCATCAGTCTGTTGGTTATGCCAGTGGAGCTAGAGTGAGGATGCATAATGAGGTGGTTCAAGAAACTGGTCCAATCTGGAAATTTCAAAGAAAGCCTGCAGGGATGGGTAGATAGGAAAGGGGAGGGCCTCCTTAAAATAGTCCTGCCTCTGAAATAATCTCTTCATTGAATTATTTAAATGTATAAAGTTATTTTGTATTAATCTGAACTGTTCCTCMTGCCTCTTGTGTATGTGTGGCTGTACTCTTAGTCTCTCCTTGTTAGTCTCAGAAGACAAAGCTTACTGTAAGAATGGGTCTGCTTCAGTTTGTGGTTTCAACATGAGGCAGATGCTATGGAATCTGAAGTGTGGAGACATGAGCAATGTGATATTTAGAGGTTGTAGGAGACAAGGAGGAATGTTAGGGAAGGAAAAGTTGTTCTTCTAGTGTGAAAACTACAAATGCTTGAAATTTTATTTTGAGGGAAGTTYGAACAGTTCTTATGTTTGGGAAAAGAAGGTTTCTCTCTAACTTTTTATCAGTAAATATGGTATGGCCTTGACTGTATTTTCTTGTCAAGTGYGCCATAGCAGTAGTATTTGCAGACCTTCCACACTCAGATTCCTCTTACATCTGCATTGATTTAGAGGGATGAAGGGCTAAATTCATAGGAATAATGATAACTTYGGCTAGTGAAAATTGGAAATGCTAAAGCTAAATTTTTTGTCTTATCTTAAAGGAACAAAAACTATCTATACGAGGTTTGGAAGGCGTAAATTTGAGTGCAGCCTTTCTGCAACCGAACAATAATTSTTTAATTTGTTAGTTTAAGTAGATCAAGATTATATTTTTACCTGATTTTAATGTTATTGCCTATGCTGTAAATATGTGGTATTGTCCTCAACAATGGTTTTATCCTAATCAATGGATATAATTCTTGGGTACAGTGCATAGCCTGTATTGTAATAATACTTGGACATAACTGATATTTTATGTCAATTTACTTCATTTGCCTTGAGGAGTTCCCAGGAATCTTAGTTACAGGCTCATCACACCAGGCATTGTGAAAAAAGAATAAAAAGATTTAATTGTATAAACCATGTTGAATAGAAAAGACAGACATTACAGGTAATATGTAATGTGAGCCTTTTAAGTATTCACCTTAGCAATTTGTCATCAAGGCTGGGGCTACTGCTTAGTATGAAAAATTATAAAAGTTAATTAAAAACAATGTGTTAGGGTGGTGGGGTTTTATCCCATCGTATAGTTGTATTTTAGACACTGGATAAATTTCTGCACAGAAAGTGGGAGCTTGGGTAGATAGAACCTGGCAACCCTGCTTGCACTTCTTTGTTTTCCTCTTGCAATTAATAATTGACTTTTCCTTTTCACTGTTTTGTAACTGAAAGGTGAAGGTGTAGTGAGAGGTGTGATGCCTTTACTGAGCCTCCTGTCTTGCATGTCTGAGGAGGAGCAGATCGAAAGCTGTTCTTGAAGTAGTTGTTCAGATTTTGCTGTATTGCCAAAGCAGATACCATGTTTGACTGTTAGAAGGCATTGGAGGTGTGGACACAGGTGGATTTGCAATAAGAGGTGTGTAATGAATTGTCACAATTTTTGGAGGATTAGTGAGGTAGATTAGGATGTGCAATCAGCTGATCTGCAGCTGGGAAAAGAGAAAAAAGAGATGAGGGTTCAGTATTATTTTCATTTTGATGTTTGGAAGGATTGTTCGACTATTGTGTGAAAATGAAGAGCCTTTTAAATATGAACGCCTGATTTCAAGTGTCCTTCAGTAGCCATGCCACTTAAAACAGTTCCTGCTGTGTCCGTTTTGCTGGTACAGATGYTTGTGTAATGATACAGTGAATGGATCTGTCAGGTCAGAAACAGCTTTTCTGCCTCACAGAATTGTCTCGACCATATCGGTTGCCTGATCTGACTTGCACGTGAATGGCTGTGTTAACATCACAGGGAAGGCTGGACCTATTAAACTGGGTTGGAGAAAACTGACCCTATATGTGAAAACAAAAAAAAAATTTAATCTTTGACATAAAATGGAATCTGATTTGCATAGGTTCTTACTAAAATAGCAGTGTCTGTTAAAAATTTAAATGGATAACTTTCAGCAAGAGGTTGGTAGATTTTTGAGAGCTATTTAAGTGCATCTGTGCTGTTGATAGGGACTGAGAACCAATGTCATAATAATAAAATCAGATATATACAACCAGCCAAAATTCTGCTGAACTTTGATCATTAGTTATATTTCTAGAAATACATGTTTTCATAGTATTACAGCTTAAATACTGGCTTACAGCAGAAGTTGTTCTTGTCAAATTTCTTGTTTCTTCATGTTTAGATACACAGATTTAACAGTATACTTCACTAAAAGTGCAAAGTTAGACTGGAAACGGTATTTTAGTTTTGTTCACTTAGTAAGGAAGACTTGCAGATGCAAAAAAGTCTGTGTATTTCTAATTCTGTGTTACACAGTTGGCTTAAAAAAATTCTTTTGGAAATGGGTGAAAAAAGCAACAGCCAAGTAATAGCCACATGCAAAATTTGATTATTTTTTGTTGCTGTTTGTTCACATCTTGCCTTTTATTATAGCAGTTCAATGGTCCAGATATGTCTGCTCACATCTCCCCTGTGAGAATGGAAGGTAGACTGACTCAGGCTTACTGTGGTTAGGCTTTTTTTGTGGTCACTTAAGGAAATACATAGAAAAATAAGTGAATGTAGATCTTATCTAGCACAATAATCCCCAGAGCATTCCTCTCTCTCAACTGACAAAGCTCACTGCTCCTTCTGCTAYGCTCATCTGGTCCTCACCCATTCTGTGAGAACCATTTCCTTAATTGTTTGGATTTAGGCTCATATGTATTGATTTTCTGAAAAGCTGTACAGACATTTTGGTAAAGAAGGCAGTGTCTCTGTCAGATGATGGAAGCTAGTTACAATCCACTTGGCCAAGCTGTAGCTCCCTTGAAGAATTTTTTTGGTGGAAGTTTTCACTAGACAGGACAAAAGTCAGTTTTGGCATATCTGTTGTTTTTTTTTTTTGTTAAGACCAATATTACCACTGATTTGCAAGACTTGTTGCTAATATGTGTTATTAATAGATACTTAAGCATGTGCAACAACTACGTATGGGTGTTTYTAAGACATGCTGTGATTTGTTAGAATTTTAAAATTCGGTTTCCATTAATGCAGTATTCTGCGTTTAATTTAATTTTTTATGTACTTTCCAAGATACTTCASTTTAGCTACTTCAGTAGGGTCTGGCACTCTCAGTGGAAATTAACTATATCCTTTTTCAGCTTTGAGTGGTGTAGTGAGGTTTGTTTGACAGAATGTACCATGATGGGCTTGTTGAGAGCAAGATCTGATTGTAGTTTTCTCTAAAACGGTGGTGGTGGTGAATAATATCATGCAGTAAGTGAGTAGTAAGTGTTACTGCTTGAACGAACTGGTGACTGTTTGAAGGGTTGACTGTCTTAGTTTATTTCTATAGCACAACTAACATTGAAAATAAGTATTAATTATTCTCTGTTTTCTTTTAAAAAGGCATCAAATGTAGAAGAAATAAGTTGTATCTGTTACTTTGTTAAATTCAGTCTTAGGTTTGATCTTTAAATTCATCTACTTGTGCCATTGGTGACTGATTTGCCTCCTCCTAAAAGCAACAGATAATATTCCTCCAAAACTGAAACCAAGTCAGTTTGTCCACCTCCATTGATCAGGTGTGCAAGTAATAACTCTGCCTGCAGAAATGAGGATGAACAGTTTTGCCTTGACAATAGRAATTGTCCTCAGTACATGGAAATCCTTTTCCCCTATATTTCTGGTTTAATTTGGAGCACGGGCATTGTTTACTTACAAAATACGGCCATGAATTGTTCATACTCAGTTTCWGGTTTTGATGGGGTTGCTTTGGTTATGTGTGCTCTCTGCTAGTTTAGGAAGATACAATGAGGAAGGACAAAAATAGTAATCTTTGCATTTTGTATGAGTTGTGGCAAGCAATGTCTGCAAACTTAAGTACATCTCTGTTAATTGCACAGCATTTAGCAAGTAAGTCTATTTCAGTCAGAACCCTGGGCACTCTGTAACCCCCCCTCCCCCCAACTTTTTTGTGTACGTTTTGGACTGTGCAAAATACTACCTTAGTGTTTGTCACCTGCCTGTAAGCATTTTCTTTCCTCTTAAGCATGCGAAGAAGTGAGAGGCATTTGACAGAACACTAAAGATACATTGCGTTTGACTGCTGCYGGTGACTTCTCTGCACAGATGGATCACCGTAGTGAACCCAAATCTAAAGAAAATTTAATGAAGCGGAAAGACCTCACTTATGTCCTACTGAATGAGCTTGTGGTGGTTTCATTTGCTCCTTTTATAGGCTCATMATCAAGAATTAGACGTATCCCCACAATGTTTTGGTGTTTAACTCACTTGCTATGAGCTGTCTGTAGTGATGCACTACTACGTTGGCATCAGTATTATGTGGGAAGATCTGGGCTGCTGTCCTGTTACTTGTCCAGTCTTTGATGATCAGGATAAAAAAAGTTTTAAAGATTTATGTGGCTTTAAAAGAAAGCCTAGCATAGGATATTGCAGAAGATCATTTCACAGAGTAATCTTAGTGTRGGAGTACTGATGAATTCTGTCAATCAGCACTGGTTGGGGGCACTCTGATATACATGCAGGAGCCATYGAAAGATGCTTACATGCTGTTGATTAACATTGGATAAGCTTACCCACATTGAGGTCATAATGCAGTAGCTTCATATTTTGAGGAACTCRTATGTTAACAAAGTTGTATAAGGCTTCTCCGAATGATTAAACAATAAACAAAATCTGCATTATGCTTAAAAATAAGTTCACATGGAGAAGGTGAATTGATAGACTCCTTGAAATAACTTGACTTGTTTCACAAATAAGTGAGATTTGGATTAGAGGACCTATTGCTTCTTTCTATTCAAGACTYCTGTGCAGTGATTCTGTAAGTGAGCCTGGTTTTTATCACCCACACAGGCTTATAATGTGCTTCCTTTGTTCCTGCCAGGTTGAAGGCAAATTTTGATTACTAGGCTATTGAAGAAGAAATGAATGTGTTGGAGCAGAGTGAAACTGCTTAGCCTTGTRAGTGTAGTCTGCAGTGTCTAGATGGATATGCTTAGATGGCTCTACAGCTACAGGCTATAAATACTTAAAGCCATGCAGCTTTACAGAGAGAGCTGCATGCATGTGTAACAAGAGTGTAGGTGTGTCAGTGGAGTAGTGAAAGCTGTGCCAGAATCTTCCCTTTAAATAAATGACGAAGGCTTTGGGATATTGTGTGTGTTGGAAAGTACTGTAAATAGGTGTAATTTGTGGCTGTTAACAGAGCACTTTTTTGGAGGCAAGACTTTGTCACTTCTGCTGGGGCCGATATTATGGATGTGCGCCACTATTATGGAGCTTTATATGATTGTGTGGTAGTCTGTAGCTGGCAGCTGGTGCATTGCCCTCTTGAGTTCATGCATGAGGAGGAGTATGTATCAGCTGAAAGTATTTTCTTTAAAGGCTTACAGTAAAAAAATAATAAAATAAATACTTGTGGATATGGGTAGACTTTGAAGGCCTTATGTGTCTGAATATATTTTATTAACAAGGTTTGTCCAGGGGGTTAATCTGAGTGGTTTTGCTGAAAACATAGCCCTTAGATCTAAGCACTTTACAGGGCTGTTGCTATTAAAAATGGCTATTGCAATAGTAATTGTACTAGTTCTATAATTGTAATACATTAATGACAGGAAATGTGTTATCTGTCTTAAGTTATCAGTGAAGTAATGTGTCAGAGCACATCTTATCGTTTTTTACTCCTGTTATTAATGAAATGCCTTTTTTTTTTTTTTTGGCAGCTATTCTACCGACTCAAGTTAGACTCCTTGGGAGAACCTCAAAGCAAATATTGTCCTGATGAAAACTTTTTGTTTGTCAGGGTAAATTCTAAGATTGAAAAAAAATAATAAATTGAAGGAGAAAAATATGTGCTTCCTGTTTTGAATTAGCATCTGTAACTTCTGGACTAAATAAATCTTACATGATTGAGATTATGGAGGATAAGATTTTGTGCCTGAGGTTGACCTTTACTATATCTTGTTCCTAAGGGCATCATCTTGTGCTGTTTGTATTCATTATATAATTAAAATTATTCTTTTTAAATAGTGAAGAAGTCTTAAGAATGTTTGCCAGCATTTTTAACGTACAGTAGCTTGAAAATGTAGCAGTTTTCAAGCCTGTTGGTAGAGTTACACAGAGTGAATATCATCAGAGATTAAAGTTTTGGTATGSTGTAAGGCAGAAGAGGCTTCCTGAGATCTTGTCCAGACTATGCAAAGTAAGCTTTGGTAAAGTCATGTTTAAAAATTGAGCTTGAGATTCTGTGGGAGACTGACCCGATGAAAGGATGGAAATGTTGCTTTCATTAAAACTCGTGATGGCCAGTGTGTGTATGCAGTCTCCATAGCATGTGGATGTTGCTGTTTGCAGAGCCCCAGAAGACTGCTTATCTAGAGAAGCTGCTTTTTAACACCTGCCAGTTACAGTAGATGTTCTCTTACCTCTAGCTTGATAACTTTCTCTGTGTGGGTTTTTTCCTTCTTTTCCCCTTTTTTTT
>NW_026623249.1:4465141-4474857 GCF_030028575.1 Malurus melanocephalus | reverse complement strand
CTTTTTTGAATTTGTCCTCCCTCAGATTCTCTTTTTTTTTTTTTTTTTTTTTTTTTGCCTTATAACATCAAGTCACGCAAAAAAAAAGAAAGAAGCTTGCCTTCGGTACACTAATTTTAGTCCTACCCCAGTAGGACTGGCGCTTCAAATTGATGAAACATCAAAATGAATGATTCAGAAAAAGGAATGGCTTTTTAATAATAAGCCTGAACTGGACAGATAGGCACAGCGTGGCCTTCATAGAAGTGTTACTCATGTGATATATGTAGTCTTTAAAATGCTAAAAAAGTGTAAGTTCAGCAGAACAGTGGATCCTCTCTTATGACACTTAAAATATAAGATTAAAACAGCAGTAAAGTTGACTTCCTAGAAGAAGAGAGAGAATTTGAAATACTAACAATTTGACAGTTCCCTTTTGATTCTAGTAATATTATTATGTACACCATGCTGCATAAACCAAGGCTGCAATACAAAGATGCCTTTGAGTTAGAAGAGAGTGGCYACGGAGACATGCTGTGCTGTGGGCTGGTTCTGCACCTGTGTGTTCTGTAGCCTACATCCACAGACAGTAGAAAGCCCAATGAAAGACTCTACCGGTAGAGTTAGAGTCTTCTGTAGATAGCATACATCTTAATTAAAAAAAATCTTGAGAGGCATATGGGAAAAGAACGGGGTGGCAGATCCTGCCTTGCATCTCATTTGTATGCCTGTTTTTTTATGAGTTTGGTGATCCACTTGAACAAAACTTAAGTGCAAAGCTAGACGTTTAATTCTCTGTCAGTTCAGTTGAATATGCAAAAACATGGCTAAATGTGAAAACATAATGCAGGCAACTCTTTCAGGAAGTCTCCAATTTGAGGAATCAGAGTTCTGTTTCCTGGAAAAGTGTGAGCATTGTCTTAACATTCTTTTAAAGGAGGGAGTCTCTCCAGGTGGCTTTATCCTTTTTTTTTTTTTTTAGGAAGAGAAAACCCCAAGTGTTTCAGAAGTGAAATGCTTTTGTCATGTGCTAACTTGGAAATTCTTCTTTTGTTTGTTTGGTTTTGTTTTTTAAAAGCAGTATACACGCATATGTTTATTCGTTACTGTACTTTTCTTAATGCATCTATCAGGCTTATATAGAGGGACTAGCCAGGGTCCGCAGACAATTTTGCACTTATGGTCTAGTCCTTGAAGGGTGAGTCATACTGAACAATATGTTGAAACATGAGAGCCTTCCTGGAGTGTGTTTACTTATGAGTTGATCGTGTAAATGTAGATGATCATCCATGGTATTCCAAAATATATATTCTGACTGAGAAATGTTTTCATTTATTTTTCATTCAAGGTAATCTAAAAATCCTAAGGGATGAACTTAAAGACTGTTTTGCTCAAATAGAGTGAACTTGTTTCMACTTTCCATCCTGTAAAGCAAAGCAGATGGTGGGGAGAGAAAATGTGATGTGTTGTCTTGTGTTGGTTTTCACCTAGGAGTGTTACTGGAATTACTCAGGAACTGAGCATTGAGTATGCTGATGCCAGTTCTTTCATACGTTCCTTTCACTGGGTTGTCTTGGTTTGAGCTTTGGTCAATTGTATCTTGAGCATTTGCTAATAGAGGTCTTCCCCAGTGTTAAAYACTGACCTTGGATATCATTCCTGTGGTAAATCCAAATGTGCTTTGAAAACCTTGCTGGGTTCTTGTCGTGTATTTAAACATGGTAGCAAAATACTTGGTTTACTCCCAATATTAGCCATAGGGAATAGCTGGAGGGTGACGATTGCTCTCCTTTGCTTTGCAAATACTGTTGGAAGTTTCTSTCTTCAGAGTACATAAACACAGCTAGTTAGTAAACAATGGTGGGAAAATATTAATGCTGAAAATGCACTTCAACTGGTAGTAGGCTACTAGCCTGCATTACTTAGAAGGTTGGCAGGTTGCAAGAAGAGGGGTTAAGCATTGATGTACCAGGAAGTAGGAGACAAATACTAAATTTTAATTGCTGTTAAAACAAGGAAATTAAGCAGGATACTGGTGTTACTGGGAAATATATTATACCTTTTTTTTTTTCCCCTCTCTTTTTCTCCATGTTTAGGAGGGCTTTTGAGCTACTGCTCTGCTGCTGAACAGCATGCAGTCCTTTCGGGAGCAAAGTAGTTATCACGGAAACCAGCAGAGCTATCCACAGGAAGTGCACACTTCATCCCGACTGGAAGAGTTCAGCCCCCGCCAGCAGGCCCAGATGTTCCAGAGCTTTGGAGGAGGTGCTGGCAGTGGACGTCGTGGAGCAACAGGAGCCTCTACAGCAATGCCTGGTGAGAGCTCTGGCCATCAGAGCTACCAAGGTTTCAGAAAAGAAGCAGGAGAGTTTTACTATATGGCTGCCAACAAAGATCCAGTGGTATCAGGAGGGCAGCAGCCGCCTCAGCGCAGGCCTTCTGGACCAGTACAGAGCTATGGGCCCCCTCAAGGGAGTAGCTTTGGGAGTCAGTATGGGAGTGAGGGACATGTGGGCCAGTTCCAAACGCAGCACTCAACCCTTGGGGGTGTATCCCACTATCAACAGGATTATACTGGTCCTTTTTCTCCAGGGAGTGCCCAGTATCAGCAGCAGGCTTCTAGCCAGCAGCAGCAGGTGCAGCAGCTGAGACAGCAGATCTATCAATCTCATCAGCCTTTACCCCAGGCTTCCAGCCAGTCTGCTTCTAGCACCTCACACTTACAGCCAATGCAGCGTCCATCTACCCTGCCTTCCTCTGCTTCTGGCTACCAGTTACGAGTGGGTCAGTTCAGCCAACACTATCAGCCGCCTTCGTCATCCTCCTCCTCCTCTTTCCCTTCCCCACAGCGTTTTGGCCAGTCAGGACAGAATTATGACGGCAACTACAACGTGAATTCTGGGTCGCAGTACGAAGGCCATGCTGTGGGTTCCAATGCACAGGCCTATGGGACTCAGTCAAACTACAGCTTTCAAACTCAACCGATGAAAAGCTTTGAGCAGTCTAAGCTGCCCCAAAGTGGGCAGCAGGGGCAGCAGCAACAGCACCCACCTCAGCACGTGATGCAGTATTCAAATACTGCCAGCAAACTCTCTCTTCAAAGTCAAGTGGGACAGTACAGCCAGACTGAAGTTCCTGTGAGGTCACCTATGCAGTTCCACCAAAACTTCAGTCCAATCTCTAATCCATCTCCTGCTGCATCTGTGGTTCAGTCTCCAAGCTGCAGCTCTACGCCTTCTCCACTCATGCCAGGGGGAGATAATCTCCAGTGTGGGCAAGGCAACATGTCCATGGGTTCTAGAAACCGAATCCTGCAGATGATGCCTCAGCTTAGTCCTACACCATCTATGATGCCAAGCCCCAATGCTCACACCGGTGGATTCAAGGGGTTTGGACTGGAAGGGCTGCAGGAGAAAAGGCTCACAGATCCAGGGCTGAGCAGTCTGAGTGCTCTAAGTTCTCAGGTGGCCAATCTGCCCAACACAGTCCAGCACATGTTGCTSTCGGATGCCTTGGCACCTCAGAAAAAAAGTTCCAAAAGATCATCCTCTTCCAAGAAGGCYGACAGCTGCACCAACTCAGAAGGCTCCTCCCAGGCAGAGGAGCAACTAAAGTCTCCCATGGCTGAGTCCTTGGATGGTGGCTGTTCTAGCAGTTCAGAGGATCATGGGGARAGGGTGAGACAGCTGAGTGGCCAGAGTACCAGTTCAGACACCACTTACAAAGGGGGTAATTTAGAGAGACCCAACTCCTCACCAGCACAAGGCTCTCAGAATGAGCCATCAAAACTCAGCAGCAGTCCTGCAGCTAGGGAAGATGTGGCCTCCCCTGATGGGAAGGAAGCTGTGGTGGCTGTGGAAAATGCCCCAAAAGTGAATGAAAAGGCAGTTGGGGTGATTGTCTCCCGGGAAGCCATGACAGGAAGAGTAGAAAAGTCAGGTGGACAAGATAAATCTGCACAAGATGATGCTTCCACATCCCCTCAGGCACCAGCTAGTACTAGTGGAGCAAAAGAAGCTGGCCATGGAGGGACACAGCAAGAAACTCAAGGAGGAAGTAAAGGGAGCAAAAGTGGAGATAACACTAACCATAATGGGGAGGGGAACAGCCAGCCTGGTCATGCAGTTGTTGGGCCAAATTTTCCTGTAAGAACAGAATCTTCCAAGTCTCCTGGCAATTTGAGATACAGCTACAAGGATAATATAGCATCTGGTATACAGAGAAATATTGGTGGCTTTCCACAGTATCCTTCTGGTCAAGAAAAGGGGGATTTTCCAGGGCATAGTGAGCGCAAAGGCCGTAATGAGAAGTTTCCTAGCCTCCTACAGGAGGTTTTACAGGGGTACCACCATCATCCAGACAGAAGGTATTCTAGGAACGCACAGGAGCATTCTGGGATGGCTGGGAGTTTGGAGGGAGCAATGAGGCCCAATGTTTTAATTAGTCAAACCAATGAATTGACCAATAGAGGCCTCTTAAACAAAAGCATGGGGTCCCTCTTGGAAGGCCCTCACTGGGGTCCTTGGGATAGGAAGTCGGGCAGTGCAGCTCCAGACATGAAACAGATAAATTTAGCTGATTACCCTATTGCTAGAAAGTTTGATGTGGASTCTCAGTCTGCTGCCCATGAGGGGGGAGCGCTCTCAGAGCGGAGATCAGTGATCTGTGACATATCTCCATTAAGGCAACTTGTAAGAGATCCTGGCCCTCACCCCATGGGGCACATGGGTCCTGAGGCCAGAAGCGGAAGAAGTGAACGTCTTGCCCCTGGCTTGAGCCAGTCAGTAATACTCCCTGGTGGTTTAGTATCCATGGAAACAAAGATGAAAGCTCACAGTGGGCAGATAAAGGAAGAAGATTTTGAACAGTTGAAAAGCTCAGCTAGTCTCAATAATAAAAAAACAGGAGACCATTGTCATCCTGGTGGCATCAAGCATGAATCTTTCCGAGGCAATGCTAGCCCTGGAGCTGCAGTCTCCGATGTTGCACCAGACTACATGCCCCAGCAGGACAGCAGATCAACACAGATGAGACGTGCATCTGGCAGAACTGGAAGAGGTAAATCACCCTCTCAATATCAGGACCTTGCTGATAAGCTGAAAATGTCACCAGGCAGAAGCAGAGGCCCAGGGGCAGATTTGCATCACATGAACCCACACATGACACTATCTGAAAGAGTTAGCAGGGGGTCCTTGCATTCTGTCTACCCTCAGAATTCAGAAGGCCCATCTCTGGCTTCAGCGTATCACACAAATGCTAGGCCTCATGCTTTTGGTGACCCCAACCAGAGTTTGAATTCCCAGTATCATTACAAAAGACAGATATATCAGCAGCAGCAAGAAGAGTACAAAGACTGGGCAAGCAGCGCTGCTCAGGGTGTGATTGCTGCAGCTCAGCACAGGCAGGAAGGAGCAAGGAAGAGCCCAAGACAACAGCAGTTTCTGGAGAGAGTAAGAAGTCCCTTAAAAAATGACAAGGATGGAATGATGTACCTTCARGGTAGCTCTTACATTGATCCTGGAAGCCAGGAAGCTGCGCGCTGTGTCATGGCGAGTGACAGTACTCAGAGCAAATGCACCGAACTGAAACATGGCAATCAGAAGTTGCAGCATCATGAATCTGGTTGGGACCTCTCTCGGCAAACTTCTCCTGCCAAAAGCAGCGGCCCTCTTGGAGCAGCTAGCCAAAAAAGATTTTGCCCTCAAGAAGGTGATGGGCATCGACGAGAGGAATCTACAGATTTGCCCAAGTCTAATGCTATGCTCAGGCTTCCTGGCCAGGAAGACCAGTCTCCTCAAAATCCATTAATTATGAGGAGAAGGGTTCGATCTTTCATCTCACCTATCCCTACCAAACGACAGCCACATGATACAAAGAACAGTGGCAGTGAAGATAAAGGACGACTGATGACTTCAGCAAAAGAAGGAGCTGATAAAACGTACAACTCCTATGTCCATTCATCTCAAAGCCAAGATGCTGGCAAGTCAATTGCAAAGGGAGATTCCTTCAAGGACCTGCCAAGTCCTGATAATAGGAATTGTCCTGCTGTCTCCCTCACAAGCCCGGCAAAGACCAAAATACTGCCCCCAAGAAAGGGGCGAGGATTAAAACTGGAAGCTATTGTTCAAAAAATTACGTCTCCCAATATAAGGAGAAGTGTTTCTACCAACAGTGCTGAAACTGGTCCAGATACGGTCACTCTTGATGATATCCTGTCCCTCAAGAGTGGACCTGAAGGAGGAAATGTGACTGGACATGGACCAGAGGCTGAGAAGAGAAAAGGAGAGATGTCAGATCAAGTGGGGCCAGCAAACCAAGATACAACTGGTGAAAAAACTATTCCAAGATCTTCAGAAGAGTGGCCAAGCAGTGAGGATGTTAAAAACAAAAAAGAAGTCCCTGAAACTGCCAGTGTTGGTAAAGATGGAGCAGGATCCAGTGCAGCACCACCACCTTCTCAGAAGTCAGTTGGTCAGGGAAGGTCTGAAGGATCTGTAAGTGGAGCTGGAACTCTGACCTTTGCCGATTCAAAAACAATTTCCCCTTCCAGTGTGTTTATTTCTGAACCAAATCCAAAACCTGAGGAAAAAGATGGAGATGTGACAAACATTTCACCCAAGCCAGACGGTTTCCCTCCAAAGGGATATTTCCCTTCTGGAAAGAAAAAAGGGAGGCCAATTGGGAGTGTGAACAAGCAGAAGAAGCAGCAGCAGCAGCAACAGCAGCCCGTGCCCCCGCCACCCCCRCCAGTTCCATCACAGCCTGCAGAAGGGGTGGGTGCTGGTGAGCCAAAGCCCAAGAGGCAAAGGAGGGAGAGGCGAAAACCTGCAGCACAGCCACGGAAGCGGAAGCCTAGACGGGCTGCTCCAATTGTGGAGCCTCAAGAACCAGAGATTAAGCTTAAATATGCTACCCAGCCTGTAGATAAAACTGACTCCAAGAATAAGTCCTTTTTCCCTTACATCCATGTGGTAAACAAGTGTGAATTAGGCGCTGTGTGCACAATCATAAATGCAGAGGAAGAGGAGCAGAACAAATTGGTGAGGGGTCGGAAAGGACAGAGGTCTTCAACACCCCCTCCTAGCAATGCGGAGAGCAAAGTGTTGCCCACCTCAACTTTCATGCTGCAAGGCCCTGTGGTAACAGAGTCTTCTGTCTTGGGGCATCTGGTTTGCTGCCTCTGTGGCAAATGGGCCAGCTATCGTAACATGGGTGACCTCTTTGGTCCTTTCTACCCCCAGGATTATGCAGCTACCTTGCCCAAGAACCCACCTCCAAAGAGGGCCACAGAAATGCAGAGCAAGGTCAAGGTACGGCACAAAAGTGCTTCTAATGGTTCCAAGACAGATACTGAAGAGGAGGAGGAACAGCAACAACAGAAGGAACAAAGAAGCCTGGCTGCTCATCCCCGCTTTAAGAGGCGGCACCGCTCTGAGGACTGTAGTGGAGCCTCTCGGTCACTTTCAAGGGGAGCTTCTTGTAAGAAAGCAACCACTGATGGTGGCAGTGGTGGTGAAAAGACTCCTTTGGACTCAAAACCGTCTATGCCCACTTCAGAAGGTGGCACTGAGCTGGAGTTACAAATTCCTGAACTACCTCTTGACAGCAATGAATTTTGGGTCCATGAGGGTTGTATTCTCTGGGCCAATGGGATCTACCTGGTCTGTGGCAGGCTCTATGGGCTTCAGGAAGCTGTGGAGATTGCAAGAGAGATGGTGAGTACCTAACCTTGCTGTACAAAATGATTTTCTTTCATTAGCAAATACATACCATTTGGAATACTAGTTTTACTTGTTCTTCTCTCATGTCTTAAACAATCATTTTTCATCTTTAATAAATCKCTAGTGATGTCCTTTTGATGGCTTCATTTAGATCTCTGCCATACCTAATCAGACAAGAGTTTTTGGACATCAAAAAGCTGGGTGCTCATTACCTAGTAAAAGTTCTGGATGTCCAAAGGCTTTCTCATGACTAGAGTGATCTCTTTTCYCTTCCTTATTCTATCTTGTTTGATATTTAATGTTTTCTAGGACTCTTCTTGGAGTCAGGCAGTGAAAGGACAAGTGGTACAGACAAAAATTGCAGCAAAGAAAATTACAGTTCAATTAGACAAAAAATTTTAATGAGGGTAGTCAAATACTGGATTGAGGGAGGGGAAATGACATAAAAGCTGTGGAATGCCCTGCTTTTGGAGATGCAAAATTTGGTACTGGGCAAGGTCCTAAGCRTCTTAGCATCCGAAGCTGGATCTACCTTTGAAGTTGGCTCTACTTYCAGCAGGGGCTCCTTCCACTGTGAGTTACTTTGCACTGTAATACATACTACACAACTGTAGGAGAATTTACAGTTCTTACATAAGGTATATAGAGTAGAGTTGCACCAAGGTCTATAAGCATTGAGTGAAATATGTGTGAGTTTAGTATTGATGAATTCAGTATTAATTATACACAAATGATACTGATAATTGACTTTCTCCAGAGTGTGAATATACAATTGAGTATACAGTAAGTGAGAAGAAATAGGTAAAATTAGGAACAAAGGAAAAAMTTTATTCACAATCATCTGTTTGTGGATGGACATGCTCACTATTCTTGATTTCCTGAGGCAGAAGCTGATGCTTTAAAAACACAGTGATGTGCCTTGCTTTGCCATCATCACTATCCTGCATCCCTTCATGGCTATCTTTTTTTGTGTTGTGCTCTGTCCTGGGTCAGACCATGGAAGAGGCATAGAACTACTTTTTCCTGTTGCTTTCAGGTTCTTAGTTTTATAAACAATGTTGGGATCCAGTTTTAATCTTTCCTCTGTATTGTTACATACAGCATGCTTGTTTCCCTCTCCATGAGCTTTTTCTCTTCAAGTTTGATTCCTGGCTTGTTCCGAATTTTCACTCAACTGTTCTTTGACAGTAATTACATGCTTCTTTGCCTTAACTTGATTTGGCTTGCATTCTTGTTTCTCTAGTCTCTCATTAAACATAGTCAGTTAATTTCATTTGGTTTTCATCGAGCCATGCCTGCATGCTTGTTCTGATGCAACTGCTGACTTATCTCCAATAACTGAAGTTTCTTTCAGGTTCTCCACTGCTGTTTGGATTCTACTCACGATGTAGTCATGCTTTCATTTGACTGGTGGTTCACCACTATTTTGGATTTGTATCTCTCCAGCCTGATTTTTGCTTTTTACTGTGTGCAGGGTGTATTTTCACTTAGGGTTCTGGTTTTCCCAGTAGCAAATGCCTTCTCTACAAGTTCTTGAACTGCTTGAGTTATCCTCCAGTGATCCTTTCTGTATCTCTCTATGTGCAAAGGACATAAGCCCAGCTGTGCTATAACATGCTGTGTTGAGAGGCTGAATCAAGCTTGTTAAATACTAGTAGCCTGTTATCCACATTTTAAGATGGGTTTTGCATGTTGTTTGACATCTAGTTCTTTCTCTGCATGCAGTCTTTATGACTTTCTGACTGAATGTGCTTTGGCCTACCCTTTATCATTTTCTTCCAACTGTTACAGTCATCTCCTCCTTACAAGTAAAAAACAAGTTTTCCTCTACTTCTTAACCATTTCATTTGCCCTTATTGCACGTTACAAAAATATCTCCTTATCTCGCTTGAACTTTGTGTCCTTTTCCTCTATATGTTTCCCTTAATCAGTTGCTCAACTCCTGTCTTTTCTTTTCCTTCACAATACCAGTGGACATGAGTGTTTCTCTTTTTTTTTTTTTTTTTTTTTTTTTTT
>NW_026623249.1:4463883-4465086 GCF_030028575.1 Malurus melanocephalus | reverse complement strand
CGCTCTTGTCCTCCACTGTGGTTCAGTTGTGCTCTACTGCAACTGTAATCAGTGTTTATGGTGATATTTTCCCCAGTAAGGTTCAGGTCCAGTGCTTAATTTTCCATTTTTCTGTCGACTGTGTTGTCACTATCAGCTGTGCTGCTTTTGAAGTGTTGTTCAGTTGTTTTGTGCCTATGTMTTTTGATTACCTCCTTGCTTTCCACTGTATTTTGCAGAGGCTGTTGTTCATTACTTCATGCTTTTTCTGTGGGGTTCACTGAAGCTTGCTTGTGCTTTTCTTCCCTTGATCCTGGAATAAAACCTTGCTTTTGAGTAACTTTTGGTAACTCAGTCACTTTATTCCAGAGTCTTGCAGAGCTTCCTTTTTTTGTTCAAGATTCATGCTCTTCTGGTGCAAACTTAAAAATTGTTCTTGAATGCATAGTAAGTTTTCAAAATCTCACTCTAATAGATCGCTTTTAATCTACATCATCCTTAATCCATTGTTGTCATTTTACTCTGATTTTCATGTCATGAGGAATCACAATCTCRTTTGGTTTTAAAATTTCTTCTTCCTAATCCTTCCTACTAAAGGCTGCAAGAAATACTGCTTACTTTTTTTTTTGTATGATAAGTAATATATAGTCCTTCAGTGCTCTCCACTSTTCTGTCTGGGTCCATTTTGAATCTGTTTATGAGACTGAATTTTCAGACAAGGCCACTGTCTTGTGTGTACACTTAGTTTTGTTATAAAATTACTTGGGTTGGAAGGGGCCTTTAAGATCAACCCCCCTGTTGTGCATAGGGACACTTTCTACTAGACCAGGCTGCTTAGAGCCATCCAGCCTGGCCTTGAGCACTTCAACGGATGGCCATCTACCGCTGCTCTCRRTAACTTGTTTCAGTGCCTCACCATCCTCACAGTAAAGAATCTCTTCCTAATATCTAAGCTAAACCTACTAATTTTGAAACCATTCCCCCTTGTGCTGTCACTTCATGTTCTTGTAAATAGCCTCTCTCTTGTAGGTTCCCTTTAAGAACTGGAARGCCATAATTAGGTCACCCTAAAGCCTTCTGCTTTTCAGGCTGAGCAATCCCAATTTGTTGAGGTTTGGAATGCTGGCCAAAAGCCAGGCACCCACAACACCTGCTCATTCGCTCTCCCCCACCACCACACCGGGTAGAGAAGAGCGAAGGGGAAAAAAAAAACTAACAAAAAGG
>NW_026623249.1:4388076-4462708 GCF_030028575.1 Malurus melanocephalus | reverse complement strand
TGCTGCCCACGCTGCTTTGAGTGCAACCTGGGATACAGTTGGCTTTCTGGGCTCTGAGTGCACATTGCTGGGTCATGGCCAGCCTCTTGTCCACCTCTACTCCCAGGTCCTTCTTGGCAGGGCTGTTCTTGATCCCTTCGTCCTCCAGCTTGGGTTGGAACTGAGGGGTTGCTCCAGCCYTGGTAMARCACCTTGCGCTTGGTCTTGTTTAAACCTCTTGAGATTTCCATGTGCCCACTTCTCAAGCCTTTCCAGATCCTATGGATGGCATCCCATTCTTCAGGTGAGTCTCAGCCTGGTGTTACCTGCAGACTTGCTGAGGGTGCACTTGATCCCTTTCTTTGTGTCATTAATGAAGACATTAACTAAGACTGGTCCCAATACAGACCCCTGAGGGACACCACTGGTCACTGTTGTCCACTGGGATTCTGAGCTGTTGACTTCTGCCCTCTGAATGCAGCTGTTCAAAAACTCCTAATCCATCGAATCCATCACTCTCCAGTTTGGAGAGAAGAGTGTTGTGGGGGACTGTCAGAAGCTTTACAGAAGTCCAGACAAATGACATCCTCAGCCTTTCCCATGGAGGAAGTAGTCACTCCATTGTAGAAAGCCACTAGGTTGGTCAGTGAGGACTTGACGTTTGGTGAAGCCATGCTGGCTGTCCTGAATCACCTCCCTGTCCTCCATGTGCCTTGGCATAGCTTCTGGGAAGATCTGTTCCACGATGTTCACAGGCACAGAGGTGAGGCTCACAGGTTGGTAGTTCCCAGGGTCCTCCTTTTTCCCCTTTTTAAAGATGTGAACAATGTTACCCTTTTTCTAGTCACCTGGGGTTTCACGTGCCTACCAAGTTTTCAGATATGGAACTACATCAGTAAATTTTCTCAGGAACCTGGGATGCATATTTTTGGCTCTGTGTTGGTTTTGATTGGCCTGTTTTTTTGGTAGTGAGGGAGCCACAAAGATGGCTCCTGAATGCTGGAAGCTTTCACCATGTCCAGCAGAGCCAACCCCTGATGAAGGACATTCTGCTAGCTAAGCCTGAGCCAGTTAGAGATGGTGGTAATGCATCTGTGATAACATATTTAAGAAGAAAATCAAAACAGAGATGCACAGAGTTCTTTCTAGCCAGAGAAGAGGAGGAGGTGAGAATATGTGGGGGAAACAACATGGACACACCAAGGTCCATGGAGAAGGAGGGGGAGGAGGTGCTCCAGGCACCTGAGCTGAAATTCCTCTGCAGGCTGTGGTGRAGACCATGGTGGAGCAGCTGTGCCCCTGCAGCTCATGCAGTTTATGAGGGATGCAGAGATCCACTCACAGCCCATGGGGAGATGCCCACACCARAGCGGGTGGATGCCTGGAGCASACTGTGGTCCCATAGGAGTCCCAGTGGAGAGGGAGGGTCCCTGCTTCCAGGCTGGAAGGGCCTGTCCTTGGAGGACTGCACCCCRTGGATGAGTGACCCACGCTGCAGCAGTTTTGGGACAACTGCTACTCGTGAGACGAGCCCACACTGGGGGAGTTCATAGAGAACTGTCTCCCATGGGAGGGACCCCACAGCACAGCAGGGGAAGAACTTTTCTTCCTAAGCAGTGGAAGATCATCCCAAGAATGAACTGACCAAAAACCCCATGCCCTGTCTCCCTGCACTATTGGTGAGAAGGAGGGGTTGGGGGAAGAAAGGGTGTCTTTAAGGTTTTATTTTACTTCTCCTTATCCTCCTCTGTCTCTGTTAGGACGAATAAATTCACTCTGTAACTTTAAGTTGAGCCTTTTTTTTGCCCTTGGAGTGTTTTTCCCCCGGTTCCTTATCTGGACTCATGAGTTCTTAGTTAAACTTTTCTTTTTCCTTTCCTCTACCCAGGGAAGAACAGAGTAAGCAAGTGTTGTGGGTGCCTGGTGTTTAGCCAGAGTCAAACCATGACAGGATCTCATAGATGCCATAGAATTGTGTGCATTCTGGTTCCTCAGGAGTTCATGAACAGTGGGAGGAATACTCAGTGCTTCAATCCCCATCCTGTCATCCATCCATTTGAGAGGTGTGGGAAGAGAGGTTGCTGCTGAAGATTGAGGCAAAAAGTTGAGTACCTCAGCCTTCCCCTTGGCTGTTGTTACCTGTTTGCCAGCAACATTTGTAGTGGAGGGTACACCTTTGTTTTTCCTTTTCTGGTTAACCTACCTATGGAAACTGTTCTAGTTATTCCTTACGTTCCTTTCCAGATTCAGTTCCAGCTTTGCCTTGGCCTTCCTCAAACCATCCCTGCTCAACTAAACTTCATCCCTATACTCTTCCTACGTTACCTGTCCTTATTTCCATTGCCTCTGCCTTTATTTCCCTTTCATTTGACCAGGAGTTCCCTCCTCGGCCATCCAGTCTCTTGAG
The DNA here is from genome assembly GCF_030028575.1 of Malurus melanocephalus. NCBI lineage: Eukaryota > Metazoa > Chordata > Aves > Passeriformes > Maluridae > Malurus > Malurus melanocephalus. The sequence continues at coordinate 4,460,322 of NW_026623249.1, read as the reverse complement.
CCTTCCTTGCTCAATCTCTTGCTCCTAGGAATTGCTAGCTCTTGAATTCTGTGGAAGACTTCTTAAATACCTGCCAGGTCAGTTCTGCTCCCTTGTCCCCAAGAGCAGTCTCCAGGGTACCATATTGATTATCGCCTTGAAGAGCTGGAGTATTGCTTTCCTGAAGTTCAGGGGCCTGGCTTTACTCCTTACCTGACCCATATCCCTCAGGACTGCAGAATCCGTCAATGCATGATCTGCTCCAGGCTGCCTTGCATTTTGACATCCCCAGTTAGCTTACTCCGGTGATGATCAAATCCAGTATTGTATTCCCTCTGGTAGGGCTATCACCTGGCTCAAGAAGCTATCCTTCATGCATTCCAAGAGTCTCCTGGTTAGACTGCAGCTTGCCTTCCAAGAGTCTTCTGGTTAGACTGCAGCTTGCCTTGGTGCTTTCCCAGTAAACGTCAAGGTGGCTGAAGTTCCCCAACAGGACTGGAGCCTGTGAGCAGGATGCCTCCCGTGACTGGGACGAGAAGGCTTCGTCAACAGACTCCCGTTGGTCAGGCAGCTGTAGCAAAGCCAAGCCACAAGGTTCCCTTTGTTGCCTCAGTCTGATTTTTACCCACAGGCTTTTGCCCTGTCATGGCTATTCTTCAGGGACAGCTCTTCCCTCTCAGTCTACCTGTTGAGGTAGAGGGCAAGCCCTCCACTTCTCCATCCTCSTCTCTCTCTTGAGCAACAAATAGCTGTCAGTGGTCATACTCAAGGCACACAATTTGTTCCACCAAGTTTCAGTAGTGGCAACAAAGYAGTAACTTCAGCGGGGTGGCATCCAGCGCCTCCTTTGGTTTGTTACTCGTGCTGCGTGCTTTGGTGTAAAGGCTGTGCTGTTGGCTGTGCCACCTTCTTGGACAGGCACCTCTTAATTCCTCTGAGATATTTCGTTGCTGTATCTCTGTTGGCATCTGTTACCTCAGGACTCCTTGGCTCACCTCTGTAAGACTGCAAGTGTGTTCCAGTGTGGCCAGCACATTTCAGAGTTATGGGCAGAGTGCCCTCGTAGTGCCCTGTCCCTCCAACCTTTGCATCTCATCCTACAGCTTGCCAGGGACAAGCCTGATACTGTCCCTCTCCTGAATCACAGTTTAAAGCTCTGTATTATGTCTCATACAAACATGGTACCCTAACATGATGCTGTGCTTTTCTGTATAACATCCATAAGAGTAATCAATTTATCACCCCTGTGGCAAATAATGGAAAAGGTTTTCTTTTAGCACTTCTTTTCCCTATTGTAGCACACTGTTGTGCTGGRTTCTCGAGTGGAATCAGTGTATTTCTTCCCTTCAGCTCACAGAGGGTTACATGCAGCACTAAGATGGCCATCAGGGTATTCAGAGGTGTGCCTGCCAGAAGCCATCCCCAGGCAGTGGAAAGGCTCTGTTGAGCTCGACTCTCTTGCCCCACTGCCTGAGGAAAGCCTTCTGGCTCACAYAGCTGATTTCCTATGCTTGTTGCATATGCTTTTTCTGTACCTCCTCTGTGCTTTGCAAATGCATTTTCTCCTTTTTTTTTTCTGTCATGCAGTTCGTTAGTGTTGCTGTCATGGAAAAGCAGATGTGCAAACGGTGTAGCTGCTTCCTACCAGGAACAAGTAGACAGATGTGTGCACAGGCATACAGGAATCTAGGAATATTACCTGTATTTTGTCTGTGGGTAAGGAATAACATTAGCGTATGGTATATGATGGGTCATGAGCCTGGAAGTGAATAATTCATGTATGTAACTCATTCTGTGCAAATTAAATACTGCCATAACTAAAAATTATGCAAACTGTGGTACCCACGGAGGCTAAATACACACCAATTTAAACTGAATCCATATCATTAAGTAAGTTTAATTATTTTCTTTAGACATCTGGCTCAGTTGCTGTTGTTTATGCAGCAGTCTAGTATAGGAATAGGMAACTTAAACCTCTAGTCAAAGGCCGTTAATGTAGAGGTAGTGATATAAGTAACTGGTTCTGTGTTTCTTCTTCTCACACAAGCTCACCTATTTTTCATCACATGAAAACTCATTATAGATATTTTTCCCTGAACACATGTTTCTCACATGCTTTCCAGAAGCAGAAAGTAGTTTTTCTTGCTAAATTGTTTCTATAATGAGTAAAWGTCTCTGTCTTACTGCAGTTTTTTTTTATAACTGCCCCACAGTCAATCTCAAGAAAGGATTTGTATGTAYGTGAAATTGCACAAAGATAAAATTGTACCAGATGCCGTAGAAGAAGGTATATGCTGCATGAGAAGGTATTATCTTAAAAAAGTTTATCAAACTGTGAAGTGACTCTCCTGAGCTTTGAGCTTTCCTTATATTCTGTTTTCATCCGRTACTGAAAATGGTGTGTGTTACCTGCTAAGCAGCAATCCAGGTAGTTTCTGAAGTGCTAGAATCTGCCTTTCTTGAAGGCAAAAAGGTGTTTTAGTCTGGTCACTCTGGAGTGCTTTCCGGTTCTGAGAATGTGATCCAGTTAAGTGGACTGTGTCAGATGCAGAATTATTTAATCCTTCTACTAATTTTGAGGCTCAAATTAGATACCCCAGCAGATGAACCTAACTGCTGAGGATTTTGTCTGTCTCATGAACTGTTAATCCATAGTAACAGTGCTAAGTAGCCTTCTTGCTGTTAGACATTTTTTATTTCAATGCTGATGAAATCTTCAACTGGAAGAATGCCATCTCCTTACTGCTGGGCAATCCTGCTGCCTATAAAATGTTTCCTTTCAAATATTGAAGGTGGCTAGACAGTTTCCTGTCTTGTTTATTTTCTCACCATTTCTCTGTTAAGGAGAAGTTCATTTCCATGGAAGATGAAGCATTGGTTACCTTTGAAACTGAAAGAATTATGGAGTCACTTTGGTAGTTGTCAGCAGGTTTAATGTTCAAAAGAATTGATGGTCTTTATTCTTAGTATTAAACATAAGAAGCTGTAAGTGAAGAACAATGCAGAGAACATTCTTTGTGTTAGGTTGAATCCAAGATAGTTCAGCTATTGTTTTCTAAAAAGCTGTTCACTAGAAGGTGGTATGCTGTATCTTACTTTTTTTTTTTTAAAGACATGTTTTKCTTCCAAGGCAAAGGCTCTGACCTAGAACATGTATTACTTCTGGTTGGGGTTTTTTTGTTTGTATTTTTTTTTCTTCTCTACCCCTGCACTTATCAGAATTGACCTTGCTGAAGGTAAATGTAGCTCTTGTTCTTCTCGAGAGTGTTCTGTGAAAGGAAAGCCTGTTTATCCCCCTTTTAAAGATCTCTTTTAGAAGGTCTAAAAACCGTAATGCTTTTCTCATCAATCTCTGCATCACTCCCAGCTTGAGAAATCTTTTAATCCTTATACATGGAAAGAAGTCCTTGGAACCTGTTTGCTTTGTTGCTTCTTATTGAAAAGATCATCTTGGGTTTCAGTCAGGTGAACCTCAGAGTAATGGCGAAGGGTGAAATCTGCCCGTGATCTTCAGTGTACAGAAAGAAATTGTGTTTTCTCTTACCAGTCTGGAATTTTGTCTGTCCTGCTCCCTRTGGACTCTCTTTCTAAGCCTGCTGTTTACTCAAAGTGGAGAAATCTACCTGCTTTAAAACTGTAAACAAGTCTGTTTTGAAGGTCTAGCAGACTTTGGTGAAGGCTGTTGAAACTATGSTGTTAGAGAAGTTTAGAACCTGAAGTCTCTTTCTTTGCAAATTGATACTAGATATTTGAATTTTTCATGACCGTYGGGCAGTGGCAGCCTTGTTGCTCATGTTGAGTGTGTCTTTGYTGGTTGTAGCATTAGAGGTAGGTTTGCATTTGTTACCCATATTTCACAGAGAACAGCTTCTGGTTTTACACAGTTAAGTTGTTCTTGACAGCTTAAGACTCTTGATAGTTGRTCTTCCACAGTATCTTATTTGGAGATATTAAGGTTTGCCTTTCTATACTATTTTGTTTACTCTGTTGCTTTCATTAAACTATTTTCTTTTGTTTACTTCTACTATTCTGGACTCTAGCTGTAAATTGCGTAAAGAAAGGTGCCTGGAGGGTTTGCYAGGATTTAAGCTATTTATATTCTCAAATTTGAGAAATCAAAGGCTARCAAAAAAGTTCCCATGCTCTGTAAGTAATTGCTTACAAAAGGTTCCTAGCTGTGTAGCTAATCAAGTGCCTAAGCCAGGGAGTTGGTATGAACTGGGAAAATTGTGGAAGGTTAGCTATCTTGGCAAAACAGTTTCTAGCCCCAGAAGCCTGAGTGGYGTAGCGCTGTGTAAGTATAAAGGTATCGGTTCATTCTGCGTGTCTCTTTTAGCACTCTTATCCCTAAGCCAGACCAGGGGGGAGTTGCTGTCATGCRGAGTGATCCTACTTTATCCACTTTGCAAGCTGCTTGCTTCCACTGTTTCACTTGTGCTAGATCTACYAATTGTGCATTTGCACAGGGGGTTGATTTTTAGCCAGCTAATCCATCAGAAGGCTAGCTTGAGGTGGCGGATCTCTGTGCCAGGTCAGCCATTTGACTCTGCTTACCCTCTGAACCATGTTTGCTGCATCTGAGAAGGGAGTGCCCTTTCCAGTGGTGATGATAACCATTATATGAACTTAGCTGTAACATAAAATTGTGCCGAGGTGCCACCAGCACATGAAAAGGTTTTAGGTCCACAGTACTACTGTTTTGTAGTGCTGGGAGAAGAATGTTACCCTTTTTGTCATCATCTTCCTTTTTAGAGAAGAAAAACGTSCACAACCTGGCAATTGTTTTTCTTCCTCCCGACCCTCCCAAAATCTCAAACTCAACAAAAAAACCTAAAACTGAAATATCAAACAAAAAAAAAAACCCTCAAGTGAAGTTCTGCATTAGGTCAGGGCTCAAAAGTAATATTCCTGACAAACACAGGAAGGAACAGTTGTGTTTCTTACACCGAGAATCTGTATTAGTAGGGAGATATTTCTAGAGTAGGCAGAAGTGACACTAGAGTTTTTTAATTTTTCACTGTGGGGAAAGGGAAACCAGTGGTGGATTTAAAATCTTCCTGTGGTTGGAAAAGGGGTGTATTGAGAATGTTGTTTGCTTGTTTTTATCTCTGCCAACAGCTTTTAGTATTCTTTAGCCCTTCAAATGAAGATTGCCACAGAACCTTGAGGCGCTTTCTACAGCTATCCCTAAAGTGGCTGATTCCTTTTTTTTACTGACAGGCTGTGCCCAAATGCCTAGTTGTCTGTGCTGGAAATGTGCACACTCTAGTGTAACACTTGTTTTCATTCCTTAGGAAATGGCAGCATCTTTAATATTCTTCTGCAGTGTTACAGAAATAAGGAAGCATGAAATTTTGGGTGGAGGAGAAATTCTGAAAGACAGCTGAATGATGAACTTCAGATTTGGTTTTCTCAGAAAAGCATTGCCATCTGCTGCGCTACTGAAACTCTGTGCTGTCATGACTCCTGGTCTGTAAGAGTATTCCTCCACAGAGAGGGGAGGCTGGGAGGAGCCCCTGTTGTATCTCAGTTCGCTGCCTTCCTCTGTTGGGGACGTAGAAGTGTGAATCACTCCTGCTGCAGCAGTTGGTAGCTCACAGCAGCTCTGTGCATTGGTATTACAAGCCTTAAATGCTAAAGAGCTGAGCAGATAGAATCCACATGTACATGTCTGATGTAAATATTTAATTATCTGAAATTGTCAGAAGCCAATAATTACATTTGTGAAATGAAGTTGGTTTTCTTTGGTTTTGTTGTGAGGAGAAGTCAGGTGAATTTGGTGCAGCCTATTTGTAATTATGCAGCTGATATGTGCCAAAATATGCTTCCTTTTAGTTGAGATCTCAGGCATAAAGATGAKAGTGGTAAGAGGAAAGACTCCAGTGTTGACCCCTTTTTAATGGGGACAGAGAAAAGGTGAAGGGAAGTATTTTCTGGGCATCTCTACTAGCAGACTGCTTTGTCTTTAGTTTATCCCAGAGTACAGGCATTGTGTCTCTGCTTCCATGTGGTTTTACATTTTACTGTTTGTCTTGCATGCGGAGTGAGGAAAGCAGAAAATAGATTTACTGACAATGGAGTGTTGGGAAAGAATAGGATGTCTACCCACTTACATTAGTTGTAGCCAAGAGCACTGGAAACTTGTATGCAAAAAGCAGCTTGCTCATTCCACAGTTGCCTTTCTGTAAAGCATCAGGGATCCTCATAATCTATGTACAGTTTTAATTTAAAAATACATTTAAGTAACTTAATTTCAAAGAAGCTCTTCCAAATGTGAATGGGGCCTTCTCTGTGCAGGAGATTTCTAAACAAAGCGTTATAACTTTTTCTCTGGCTATCCACAAGCTCACACAATCTTTTTCTTGTAAGATTTCAGTTGCCATAGGGGTGCCAAACTCTTACTAAATTCTCGACAGTGMGTGAATACAATCCATTTATGTGTCTTTTTAAGCTGTGCTGGTAAAAAGGTTGTTAAAATTCCCCAAAATTTTGGAGGAGGGTAGTTGTGTTGTTGGTATTCTGTTWACTTAAAATGGACCAATTTTTTTGAATTCAGACTAATTCCAGATGGTTGTCACTTCAGCTGTATTGCTTTAGCTTTGTTAGAAGAGCACTGCTAACAAATAAGTTTATTCTGCTCCATGCCTCTGTATTTAAAATGGTGTATATTTGATTACAACTGTGAAAAAAATCAGACTTAAAAATATTTTTACTGATTTTTTGGGAAAAAGTTATTTCTTTTTTCATCTTTCATCTGTGTTACTCAGTTTGAAGAGGGGTTAATTTCTGAAGGTAAGACTTAATGACTTTTTGTATTATATTTCATGGATTATTAGAACTGCATTCTCTCTTTTGTTAGACCTCTTTCAGTTTAAAAAAARATCCACTGTTTTTCTATTCTATTTTTAGAATAAGCATTATGTTGAAACTTTTGATCACTGAATAAGCAAGAATAATGCTTCAGCTATACTAATGTTCTACCATTCATAATAAAGGAAAGCTCTCCAAGCTCAGCAGTGCAAACAAAGTTCATAAGAAATTATCTAAACATAAGGCAATGCAGAGTAGCCAGATTGGGGTAGGAATTCTGCAGACAAAATGGGGACACTTACTGATGGTGGTGTGAGATTACTTYAAAATCATKAAATCRTAGGATGRTTTGGGTTGGAGGAGACCTTACRGAGACACTTTCCGTTAGACCAGGTTGCTCAAAGCCAAATCTGACCTGGCCATTAGCACTTCCAGGGATGTGGGGCATCTGTAGCTTCTCTGGGCAGCATTCCAGTGCCTCACCCTCACAGTAAAGAATTTCCTCCTAATACCTAATTTAAACCTCCCCTCTTAGTTTAAAACTCTTCCCCATTGCTCTGGCACCATGTGCTCATGTTGAAAGTCACTCTCCATCATTTTTATAAGCCATTCTTGGTACTGGAAAGGTTTGTAAGGTCTTCCTGGAGCCTTCTCTCCAGGCTGAACAATCCCAGCTTGCTCTCTCTTCATAGCAGAGGTGCTCTTGCCCTCTTATCATCTTCGTGGCCTTGTAGAAAGCAGGTTTTAAACTTTATACTTTTCAAAAGTAGATTTTCATCTGTCCATTATAAACCTAGTTATATAACCTCAATATATTTTTTAATTAGAGAAATATATTCTGAAAGAGTCTAGATTAATTTCCCTAGATTTAGAAAGATGAGTAAAAATAAAACTGAAGTATGATGAGTATTCATGTAATAATTTTAGAAACTACAGCAAAATTATAACTAGTTTTTTCTGCTTTAAAGAATGTTATCTGCAGAGACAAGAACTGAATAAAGAAGTTCTTTCTGTGCAGCATATTATGCCTGAGGTTATAGAAAGGGCCAGAAAAGGCATTTGGGTTCCCTGAATCTTAAACCCATCTTTCTTAGTTWATCTAAACTATGCTGCTCTTACCCTGTTGTGCTCTGGGTATTTTTTCTTTGTTGGCAGAGGAAATACTTTTTAAACAATTTCATGGACTTAGCTGGACTCGGTATAGGATAGTCTTCATGGATAGAGCACTTTGGCAAAAAGTTATTAATGAACCTTCATTGTTACGGATTGGATCCCAGCCAGCTGCTTAGTGATTAAAGTTTAATTGCATGATGATTAGTTTTCATTAGTAAGCAATTAGCATTTAACAGCAGTCTTGTATTGCTACAGGTATGGGCAAGCGTAAGTGGCTAGAGCTATGTTGAAGGAAAGGTCTGCAGCTGGAGATGTGGGCCCAAATCTGTTTGAGGAATATGGGAATGAGAATTCCAAGATTAGCTGATCTCATCAGCTTGTCCGTACTTTAAGCCAAGAGAGTGGATGGAGTGGGAAATGGAGCAAATGTCCAGAAGAGCACAACCTGCACATCAGGCACAAAAACTGGCTGTGGATTAGCCCATGTGTGTRGGGAGTTAACAAAAATTATCATCCTGAAGGGGGCCCTTTGAAGTTCTGAGTTGCTCTCACARTAATGCTGGTTTTCATAGACTTGTCCCTCTCCTTGGCACAACTAAAACTCATTTTTCAGAATTCCTCTCTGAATTGGTGAAATTCCCTTTTTTTACTTTGATAGCAGCCCTTGATGCTTTGTGCCACTGTGGAGTAAATTAGGGGAAAGATGAGTGCAGGGCAAGAGCTGGAGGAAGTGAAATGGATGAGGGCAGAGGGAGGTATGAGTATAGCAAAGGGTCAAGGCTTTTTTGCTGTTAAAGGTAGAAAAGARTTAAGAGTGCCCCATGTAAACCATTTCTACTTCGCTGAGGAATCTGTTGTGAAGATGAAATATGGTGGTAATTTCATCCAGGCTAAATTAAGGTTGTTTGAAGCCATTCTTTTTGGCCACACTTCCCCTTCTGCCAGCAATAGTGCTCTGTGACTGAACCAAGTTAGCTAGCTGATCTGGCCAGCAAATTCCTCCACCACCACACTCCCATTTTAATCAAGCTAGTTTTTTGGCTGGACTAGCTTTCTTGATTTTCTGTGTCAGGACTGATATGCAGAAATGCTAGGCATAGGCGGGGGCAGCAGGTYGTGCAGGAACAAACTCAGGTCTTAAAATGATTTGGAAGTGGCTAGCATGGTCAAGATCATGACTTCAGATGGAAAGTTCTTCCAGAATGATATTACAAATTAGGCAAAACAGTAAAGTAAAAAAAGGTACAGTTTAAAGTTTGTCTAAAGTGGTTCTCAAATGTATTTTCATATTACTGATGTCAAGTACATTCATTTCATTGTCTAGACATAGGGAAAGATAGGGGTTTTTCTTCATTGTTAGGATGATTCCATGATTTAGAAGCACTAGGGACTGAATGCTCCTTCCTCTTTTCTGGCCTAATTTGCTAGCTGGAGTAGCCTAAAGAGACATTTCCKTTCAGTTAAAACGTCTCAAGTAGCTACAGTTTCTTTTGAGGAATTCTGACAGGGCTCAGTGTGTCACTTTAATGGTGTAGGTCTACTTAAGTTGTCTTCAGACTTGCCATAAAAGGAAAAATGCCAGTGTAGGACCTACTGTGAAATTCTGCCCTACTCAAAAGGGACAAGACAGTGCTGAGTGGCAAAGCCCACCCAGAGCTCTGGGTGTTGCAGCTGCAGTTTGTCACCACCTGAGCTACTGGTGGTAAAAGTAGATTGCATATGCCTTCCTGAGGTCTGGCTGCACAGCTGATTGTAGCCTAAGTACACTTAGGTGTTATCTCAGCCAGCTGATTGTTGTCTGGGTCATAAGCTTTTCTTCTCTTCTGTTTGTGAAAATATTAAAAGTTGTTAAAAATTGGTTGGGCAGTCATCATTTACTAGCGATTCCCCCCCATTTTTAGCTTCTTGCATATTTTCTTTTGATTTGTGCTTAGAACTAGGAGACCTAGCTCAGYTGTGTTTCTTTTTCTCATGGCTATTCATTTCACAATATGGTTTTGTTGATACTTTGCACTTGACTGCTGTTAATTGCAGCTTTTCTTGTGCTTCCAACTCCTTTATTTTCATTGAGACACTTGATAAGTTTCAGAAAGTTATTGATGATGAAAGCCGACTGACCAGCTTCAAAAAAGACTTTCTGCAAGAGGAGGGGAAGGAGGAGGAGGGTGTTCTGGCATGAATCTCTAAAACGGGGCCTTTCTCTGAAGGATACTGCTGCTGAATAAGCTGATACTGAAGCTTAAAAGGAAAATAAAAAAGGTGGGTGGGATGGGAGGGAAAAGCAAGTTCATGTACTTGAGTTCAGGTTTGAGAGCTGTGAACTTTCCTGACTTTGTGCCTGTGCTATCAGAAATTGCCTGCATGGCCTTTGACAAGTCATTTAATTATTCTGTAAAGTAGGCTTTAAGACCACTTATTTTGTGACCATTAAGACAAATTTGTAGGGTACTTTTAAAGTACAGTGTGTGTTTAAGTTGTCAGATGTTCTCAGTTGAAATGGAAGATTAGGGAACAGATRCAACGTTTCATGGTTTAGTTGCATAGATGTACTGGCAGGATGAAATTTAAAATTTGTTCATGTATCATTTAGAGTCAGATCCAAAAAGATAATAAAAATGTTTCGTAATGTGTTCATTTGCTGTTAGCTTTCTCTCTTCTTGTAGAAGGTTAAAATTCTGAAAATACTAATAGCAGTGTACTTGTCCCATATKTAAATTCGTTGTTATATTTAATTGTTAGGACTTTTCTGGGGGACTAACTCTCCAAGTTAAATTTAATCACTCAAGTTTCAGGGTTGACACAATTCATAACTGATGCTTTCCAGAAAACTAGCTTTTTTTTTTCCCAATGTTCATTTTAGGGAATTGTTTGGATTTGAAAATTCCAAGACTTACATTACAAGGTTTTTAATGCCGTCTTAACTCCTACACGAAAATTTAATTTTTCTTCCTTTGAGGTGTCACAGTTTTATCATTGGGGAGCATAAGGATTCTTCAGTGATGCCTCATGGTATGACTCCTCTAAGCAGAAACTTTCAGAGGCAGTTCTTGGGGTACAGGAGTTGTGAATTGTTACCAATAAATTCATTTTCCTGGACAAATAGCTACAAGGGCTAATACCAAAACAAGGATTGTCTATTGTAAAGCTATCTAACAAAGAAGACTTTGATGCTGACTTAACATTTCTGCTTTTGGGCTAGAGCTTTCACAAGATGAAGGAGTAAGATGTAAGAAGAGGGTGTGTTTATGAAAAATAAAAGAAAAACAAACCAAAAATGCCTGTGTCCTTTGATTTATACCTTAAATTTTTTTWAAAATTGTAATTTCTCTTTGGTCTTGTGCAGTGCTTTATTTCTAGCAATCTATGGCTCATCCCAGGCCTTTTCTCGAAGTATAGATTAATCTAGGTTTATAAAACTGAAGGTGTGGCTTGCAAGTGTACACAATTATTGCCTTTGTCATGATTCAGCAGTGTTCTGAGCCCAGAAGATCTTGATTAGTTCTTTSGTTTTCATCTCAGGAGAACCCCATCTAATCCTTAGGTGGGGGAAGCTCTCCTTTCAGGTAAGCCACGTTATGTCTGTCTTTTAAAGAAACTACTGATGCTACCTCAGCTGGAATGCCATCCGGGCTTGGACTGCTGCTGTTTATATTTTCTGCCTCTTCTAACCTGCTGCTAGCTCATACCATGTTTTGCTGTGTCATGTCTGTGGCAAGCCTACAGACACTGCATATTCTTGTATAAATTCAGTTTAGAATTCATAAACAGTACCTATTAGCGCAGTGGGCAGTTTAAGCAGCACAAATATKATTATGGTTTGTAGGTTTGGGTTTTTTTTCTGATGATCATTGAATAATGAAATAACATATTCCTCTCTAAACCCATTCAGATTTTTGGCCGGTGAATATATAGAGCACCTTCTTTGTTTCTGAGGACATTTCATCAATATGTGCTAATTGTCTACTTTCTGTTAACTGTGATTATTTATTGCTGTGGTTCATAAGCTTATATTTTTTTTTAAAATACTAACATATTACTTGACAACTTACCACCTAAGAGAGATGTACTGACTTGCAGGCATTTCTCTTCCTGCAAGCATTGCACCTCTCTTCTCTTGGATTCATCTACCTTTCCTCAGTGGTAGCAACACCTACCAGTGACCTCAGGAATACTGGTGTGCACTTTGTTACTCCTTATTGTAGCTCTGCTGCCAGCTACTGCTTCAGTGACCTTCTGGGGTAGCTGTCATCTTCCTTCTTTAAGGGTATTGAGTAGTAATTTTGTTTGCTACCATTTTTCTGGAGAGACAAGTAGTTTATTTTCCAATAAGATAAACTTACTTTTTTCACCTGTCCTTGCAGTGAAATACATTTTGACTGTGCAGYAGGAGTGGTTCTTTAGACCTCAATTTAAGAATTGGTATTCTTAGTAAAGCACCATTTGAGTGGAATACTGTCAACGAACATTTGTTGTTCTAAATCGTCATTTTCACATTCCTACTTCTTTCACATTCGTTTGCCCACTTCTATTTTCTTATGCCTGTAACATAAGTTACTTGTCATTATTTTATCTGCCTTTATCTTGCTTTTTCTTCCTTCAATTTCAAGAATTTAAGATTCACTTCCAATCAGTACACCCTGGCTAATTTTATAATTTCCTAAATTAAGTGCTTCACTTTGAAGACCCTGTGCATTTACCTTTGGGTTTTTTTCATGCATTTCTTCAAAGCCCTTCTTGTCTGAGATTTGTGCTGAATAATTGGATATGCTTAGTCTGCTGCTGTGATGGACTCTGCCCAGCCCTGCTGGCTCAGTCTCACCATTCTTATTTCATCCCTCTGCATCCACCAACGCTTTGTTCTCTTTAACTGAAGTGTCTTGCACAGTGGGTCTCTGTTTATGATGAAGGCTTGTTCAGATTATTACAAGTAATGACAAATGGTGTATTTCTGCCCAGTATTACAAGTCTGAGTCATTGACGGGTGGATTTGTGCTGCACCCTTTTTCCTGTCAGGTTGCACAGATACGTAATATCTTGTCAAAATATTTCCCATTTACAGTATTTCCTTATTTTTAAGCCTTTATAAATATTTAGTTTCTGGTGAATCTACTGCCCCTAATAACATAGTGATTGTGTCTTTAATGAACCAATTTTTTTTTGAGCCGTTTAGTAAATACTCAGCATCATCTCTTTTTTCCTTTGATTAGACAAAAGTTGGTTCTGTTACGCAGTTTGCCTTTGAAAATCTTGAGTTTATTGCATTTTCTTGTTTATGTCAGGTTTTTTCCTTTTTTATATCACTCCAGACATTGATATTCAAAGCTACTGCTTTTCTGGTAATTACTTAATTTATCCAAAATCTCTTCCATTACAGTGGGGATATTGCTTTCTTTTAAGGTAACTGCGTGCTCTTGTTTCATATTGTACCTCTTAGGTCTTGTACTAAATAGAAATTCATTATATATTTGGGTGTTTCATGTAATCACTATCCAAAATGGCTGGGAAATAAATTTAGTGCTGATAAAAAATCCAACTGGAGTAAATGTTCTCTCTTGCTGATGGTGCCTTTCCCACAACTCTGCATGTCCTTATCACATAATCACTGCTTGAAAATTTGAATTTCTTCTTTTTAAGTCTGCTTTTCTATCTTTCAGACCTTTTTGTAACTAAATTGCACTTACTGTTTTAGTTCCCCAAATGAATAGTCAAGATAACATAAACTGTATTACTTTTTCTGCTAGACTTTCATACTTAAGCAAATTCAAATCCCTATACTTACAAGTGGTTATCTGAAATTTCATTCAGGGTGGCTCTTTGCATCAAAACAAGATTGACGACATTCGTGGCTTCTTGGACTTGSTAGCCTATGTATTATTTCAATATTCCTTTTAAAATATGAAATGGCTACATAGGTATGTACTTAGCCTGCTTAACTGAAATTAAACATGCTTTTTCAGCACCGTGTAAAATAACTGGGTTTGTTAATTTTGCTGAATCTGTTTTAGTTAGCCACTGGTTTACCCTTGAAGGATGTAACCTCTATTCTGGTTCAGTTACACTGGGTCTTTTTTCATTTGGTTTTTTTTCGCCTTCCATTGTGTGGAAGAGGCGGGAAGGGTTCATCCCCCTCCAAGTCTTACTCGGCTCTTCACCAATCTCATGTATTCATGCRCATTTAAGCCTTTGATCATTCCACCAGGTGAACCCAACAGGCTTGTAAGGAGTAGTGAACATGAATGTATCACTTAGATTGAATTTCAATCCTTTTACGTAGTGTTACAGTTTAGTCAACCTTGCTGTTACAGAGGTGAGACTGAAGAGTCTWGCAAACTTATAACCAAACAGTAATTTGTATGTGCCTAGATTATTTTTGATAGTCGGGTATTTTTTGTTGYTCCTTGTAGGGTTTCACAATCAGATCTATTGCTTTTCAGAAGAACGACTTTTCCAGACAGGTGCAAAAGTATATTTTGTTAAGGTGTCTTGTCTCCAGCAATAGCCACATCTTCACCACTTCACTACACAGAGATTCTAGTAAACTAGGCATGTGCAGAATGATAGTTGCATATTTTCTCCCTCTTTTGAGCAGTCACAGCTTTGGTATCCCTGTGTTTACCAGGCAGAGGCAAACCTGTCCTGGATGAACTTGTCTAATCTGTTTTTGAACTTGCCTATCTTTTTGCCAGTGCAGCATTCTTTGGCAATGACTTTTAGTTACTTGAGTAAAAGAAAACAGGTTTATGTTACACTTTAACCTGCTCTTCCTTCTTGGAAATGGCTAAGAATCATTCCCTTATGCACATTGTATTGGATTTTGTAGGTCTTAATCCCCCTTCCATTCCCTCTTTTCCAAAATACTTAGACTTCTCTTACATGCAAGTTCTTTACATTCCTARTTATCTCTGTGGTCTGTCCATTTTTTTTTCTGATCAGTTGTACTCCTTTCTTAATAGGGTCATCAGAACCTACACTGAAGATGTCAGGCTACTACAAGAGTAACAGACAGACATCATGAGGATTTGAGTTTCATTTTAGGTTTCTTAATAACTGCTTATGTTTTGGCTGCCCTTTTTTGTGGTTGCAGGGACTGCATGATGCTTCTGTTCAGGATGACTACAAATAGMTTTCTGTGAGTAGTAAAAGCTAATTTAGAATCTGTCATGTATATGCAAAGGTGAAAGTATTTTCACCACATATAGCACTTCACACTTAACAACAGTAATTTTCATCTCCCATTTTATCATACAGTTATCCATGGTTGTGAGATGTTTTTGCAGCTTTTTACTATCAGTTTGAGATCTGGCTACCCTGGATAATTCTACAAATTTAACAAGTTTTCACATCTTAATGTTCACCACCCTTTTTGAGAGTCTGTAAGTGCAGTTGAATAGCTTAAGTGTCTGCAGAGGATCTTAAAATTATTGCTTGCAGACCATTCTTTGTTAAAACTAAATATTTCTGTTCTTGTTGCTTTCTATTTTTCTGTCTAGTTGAGGGTAATAAAATGCTCTGCTCTTAATGCCAAGTGCTTCTGTTGTAGTTCAATCAGTTTGCACGTATTGGATAGGATTTTCCATTTTTAAGACATTTTCCAGCTCTTTGATTTCTTGTGGTTTTTTTTCCCATGCCATCCATTTTGAGCTGCAGCTTCCCTTTGTGCTTCAGCAGCCTGTGCAGCACTGCAGTTCTGACTTTTTACTACGTTTCCTAATGCAGCTTTATTAGTATAGCATCTTCAAATGATTGATTTGTCTGTTTGCTGAAATCTTGGAAATCTAAATTTGTCCTTAGTTTCTTGACTAGAAGATATCTGTCCAGTTTTACTTCAGGACTATTATTTTTTATTACTTACTTGATTTGCTTGCTACAGGAGTATATCTTCATTGGCGAGAGATGCCTTTTTATAATGCAAGTTTAAAAGATTTTTATATTTTTAATTGTGGAGTTAATTTTAATGATATTTTGTGCCTTTTTTCGTAACTTAAAACTGTTTAGTAGGAAATGTAAATTAGTAGTTTTGTCTTCTTCAGTACTGCTTTTTATCTCTAGTCCCAGTCATACAAATCATTATTTTTCATTAACCGGTATCTGCACATCACAGTGAAAGTACTCTTTTCCTCTCCTGTTTCTTAAAAATGTCTTCCTCTCCCCTGTTTTTTTCATCTCGGTCCCTTTTTACAGCAGTCTTCCAAACTCACTTATTCCTTTCTCCCATAGCAAGCAGTATACATATGTATTTATTTATTTTGAGTTTTTCTTGTAGCTTTTTGGAATAAGTTGTCTCTGCGTCCCACTTTCCAGGAAAGAGRATGTGGCTGCCTGCCTCTTCTGTTGCCCTTTTGCCTGGATATTAAATCTGAGCCTCTGCCAAGCCCGCCAACTGTTTAATCAGAAATAGTCAGAAGGCACTCCTTCCTAATATTGCAGCTGACTCTGAAGTCCTCATTATCTTACATCTGCATTTGTGCAGTGCAATTATACAGAAGCAATTATTTTCCTAAAAGCTTATAATTTATACAGGAGAAGGAGAGAGTATGAAAAATGCATATAACATGTAAAGCAAATACTTGTACCTGTATAATTAATGCCACATATATGTCATTTTTTGCTTTGCTTTGCTTTGCTTTGTTAGTGACCTTCAGTTGTTGGTTTCCATTTTACTCTGTCTATGCATTCTTGACACTGGTATGCAAGAAAGGAAAAAACAAGGAGATGCCTAGAAAAAGCAAAGGAAAAAAAAAGAAAACAGCAAATGAAAAATTGGTCATTGGAAGAGAGAAAGTCAGGAGAKCTGAGTATGGGGTGCAGGTGAGCAAATGTAAAAAGCAACCCATCATCAAGAGAAGATGCTTTATGCTGTAGACAGCCGAAGATATKATACAGTTGCATCTGTATGAATGACCTTGCATAAACTGGTTTGGTAATTGTTCAGAGAGGAAGATAGTGGAGGAGTCATCTGAAAACACCTTACATTAGTGTTAGATGCAATTAATTTCTGCTTCTAAGCAACTGTTCCTTGTGTTGCCCAGAATATGTTGGAAGGGTTAGCGAGCAGCTTCCATCTTCCTACCAGCAAAAACATGTCCACTGTAGAATTCCTGTACTTAGGAGTACTTTGTCTAGGAACAAAGATAGTGCAGAGCCAAAGTGAGCAGGTRAGTGTTCTACTTGAGCAACTTGGGGTACTTGTATTTTCACAGGGCTAAGAGCTTTGTGCTTGTTTGGGGGGAGGAAGGTAGGTAGCTCAGGACATCTTTGTTACAGGACTTAGGTGGAGTTGGGTACAGATCTGAGGGAGGCAAAAAAAGGTACTCAAAAACATATATTTATTACATACAGCAATTTGGTCTCAGAARAGTGAAAGAGTGAAAGCCAAGCTTAAAGCAAAAGAAGTATAGCTGGTAGGTAGCGTCACATTTGAAATGAATCAGAGCTGTTCTACTGCTGCTGTGGTAGCTGTCCCCSAACTGTTCACACTTTCAGGTTGGCTGTTACTCTGTTTTGGTAGACACAGGATGATGAGCTGTAGCAAGGAAGAAATGGGCTGCTAATAGCAGGGAGAGGTAGAGACAGTATATCTGACTTTAATACCATTGATAATTTAGTTCATGAGATGGAGTGTCTCTTCTATATGGCACTTTTCAGTCTCTCCAGCYTATTCTAAGTGAGATATATGTGCCTTGTGGCCAGAGATGAATTGTGGAGATAGGACCTATGAATCAGTCCTCGCTGTGTGGTCTCTTTTTTTCCTTCTTATTTTTTTCCTTCTTTTCTAAATTTGAGCCAGGAGTTGATTAAATGCCTGGCAGTGATTACTCTCCTTTGGCACCACCCATGGGGAGCATACTCCAAGTACCAGCCTTCAGCTCTTTCAAGCAGGGGAGGTTAAGCAGGCTGCTTACTGAGCAAAAGGAATTTCTCTTCCCAGGAGAGCTTGAGTGCTGTTTTTGTGGCTAGGAATGCTACAATTCYTTTACAAGTGACAAGCAGGCTGCTACCATCTGCTGGTGAATGGCTGCAGGATGGTGGAGTTTGGGTGAAAATTTGCTCTTGGACTAAGAGAACAATTAGTGGTCATTTTGCTGAATTCACGCATATCGTTATTAGAAGTTCTGTGATTTTATTTTGGCTAGTTCTAGTGTACATTTTTTCTTTTTGTTTCGAAGCATAAATACATAAGGGTTCTAACCAAAGCCACAGAAAGTACCAGCAGGAACAGGGCATCTTTTTACCTTTTAAGGCACAGCAGCAATGTCTTGCAAAAGAAGACTGAGACGGCCCAGAAATTTCTTTGGCACCTTTTTTCTGTCTTCGTGAATCAACTGGGTGTGTTTGGAAATCATGTGGAAATTCTTGATGATAATCTCACTCGATGATAGTCTCACTCGTCAGTTGTTTCAGAACCAGGCAGCTTTGTAGGGTGTCTGCTTTGTTCACTCACTTTGGTGTGTCAAAAAGGAAGAACTCAAAAGAGTAGTTATTGTGTGTGTGATTCCCTCAGCTTCCCCTGAAAGAAGCAGATGGTCGGGGGTCCCGGGAGGTAGAAGAAATGGGCCATTAGACTGTCAGTGGCTTGTGAAAAGCAGAAGCATCTGCCGGAGTGGAGACTTGTTCAGCAGCAGGGGGAGCCAGCAGCAGCAGATGATCTCTGTCTTGAGCCGTCAGTGGCATAGTCGTCCATTGGGGAATTGCTGTTGTGGGTGTAGCACAGGTAACCTTGGTAAAATTTCGTTGGTCTACCAGGCTGGAAAAAAAGGGGCAGTGAMGGCTTTGGATCCTGCACTGGCATCTTAACTACCCGTTTTTACTTTCTAATCACTCCTAACTACAAACAAKTTTAAAGTATTCCTTACCTATTCTCTGTTGAAAATTTGTCAAAATGCCTGTCATGGTTCTGCTGTGAGTTTCAGAATAGCATAGTGAACCATGCTAGATGCAGCAAAGAGTAAGTTCAAAGAATAACTTTCGGAAAAGAAACTAAAATTTTGCTAGGGATCTTGTTTTCAGTTGTATTGCACAGCGCACTCTTTTAAGACATGCCTTTTTAGTATTAAGAAATATTTTATACAGCTGTTCAGTCTGTGCTGTTGTAGTTCTTATACTCCTATTGACTGCTTTGCACAGGACACAGTGTTCCAGGGAAAAATAACCTTTTGTTGCRACAGTGTGATGGTACGTAAAGGATGAGATAAAGTGGGGAGGGCAGAATGCCTCTGAGGAACAAGACTGGAAATTYATATCTGCATTCAAAAAGAATAGGTAATTTTGGTTCTGTCCTGTTAGAATAATTAATCCCAGACACATCTACAAGCGAGAATGAAGTACACAGGTACAGAACTTTGCATCAGAGTACTTGSCACAGGTGAATCCGGGACTGTTGCCAGTACATAATATCCTTCTAGAGTTGACTCCATAGCCAGGAAGAGACATTTTCTGTAGATGAAATTTGATTTTTGTTCCCATGGGAGAGTGAATTACATTGTAGTTTGGCTAGCAGTCCATATATTTGAATGTACATTTCAATATAGGTTTAGCCTTTTTTTTTTTTTTTTTATCTTTGGAAACTTGTAGTCGTATTTTGACAGGCAATAATAAGTTGCGTGTGCGTCTCTTTCTAGGCCTCAGGGGCACTTCCCTTGCATCATAAATACTGCAGTAGTTTGTCGTGATACACATTCAGTGCTTAGAATATAGACACGATTTAGTAGGAAGCACTGAAGATCAGGCTCAGGATGCTTTGGTATACCTGAAAAGAGAACGTGTTATTCAAAACTGCACTTGTAGATGTCACAAAAACTGACGTCTCACAAGCTTTTCTGTTAGTTGCATCTGCTTTGATTTGAAGAGGGCCACCTGGCTTRTGGCTGGAGCTAGTTTTGCTTTCATCTTCATTCAGGCATTTAAATACAAACCATAGTCATCTCTGTATRGCACAGAATAGTAGGAAGAGCAATAACTCAGATATTCTCAGCGGGTTTGGAAATACTGTAATCAACCCCCTGTTTACTATGAAGAGTGAGGAACTTTGCTATCACTTTTAGCTTTGGCCACGTCTCTTCTGCAGATCTTTACTGCAGCATGTGTGCTAATCAGGGATTGAAGATGTTCCAGTGATGTGGCCGTGTTGGCAAAYGAGTGTCCCCGTCTGGTGGAAAAGCCATGCTCATGTCCAGTGCCAGGTGCGCTGCTGGCTCAGGCACGGCTGTACAGGTGGAGCTCGCTGGTAGCACTAATGGAGCACATGGAGTTTGACATGAGCTTTTCCAGTAGCAAAAGTGATTTTAGATCATGTATCATCTCTGYGTGCAGGCAGGGACCAAAGGCAGCTTCTCACAGCCTGAATTTGAGGTGAATTGAGACCAATTATACAAGGTCTTATTATGGTGTTGGTTGAGTTTATCAGGATAAACAAAATTCCTATGTTCTTTAGTATGACTCAAAAGTTGCGGTATACCCTCTCTTGGTTTTCTGCCTGCAGTTAGTTCAGTTTTTAGTTTTTAAATAGTAGCAGTCTCTTAATATTCGGCACATTCTACCAGGTGTGGCTGTATCTTTTTATAAGAGAAAAATATCAGCCTGTCAGAAAGGAGCTTTCATGAGAATCATAGATTAGTTAACAAAAATCACTGCATGTATACATTCAGGAAATAAAATGGCTGTCTGAATGAGAAGTGCTCTAGAATTACTTCCTTAGGTCATTCCTTAAGTAATTCAGGATGAAGTAAACAGGTGAGAAGCATTTTCTGCTTTCACAATTGTCTGATATTATAGTAAAATACATCAGTGACTAGTTGAGCTAATAGGATTTAACTAATGGAATTTGAATGTGGTCATCAGATGAGTCTGAGCTACTTTGACAATRATTGTATGAGCATCCTTGTGGCRCTGCAAGTGCTTTTTTTGGACATGAGCCATTTCTGTCATGATGAGGTATTTTCCCATGATGGCATCTTGCCCTGCTCCAAATAAACCTTTTTTTATCACCTGTGAAAAATAGTCAACTTGGCCTTGATATTCTTCAGCTGCTAATGATAATGAAAATGATGTAACCAAATTATTTTTATACTAGTGGTGTCTTCTAAATCGTTATTTGTCATATTAATTCTCTTTTTAAAACTGCTGTAGATTCAAAACCACTCTTTTTCCTCCTATTTTAATAGTGATGTCATTGTCAGGTACTGAAACAGATTTGAGAAATGTTTCAAATTCTTTCTGAGTGGCTGACCATTTGTATCTYGCACCCAGTTAGCACAGCTGAAAAGTTTGTAGTTTGAAAGAGTTTATGTTGTYACCTGTTTGGAAGGCCTTTGTTTGTATGGTGTGGAAAGATGGAGTTTGACAATTATGCTGGAACATGGTTGATAACATTTCCAGGAAGATGCAGGTATTCAATGCAATCTTCATTACTGTTTCTTGGTTTCCCTTTCAGAAATGTTCCCATTGCCAGCAACCAGGAGCCACCTTAGGCTGCTACAACAAAGGCTGCTCCTTCCGATACCATTACCCATGTGCCATCGATGCAGGTAGGAACAAATGGCATCTTAACTGTATTTCAAAATTATTCAAATCATATGACACTAAATAATTCTGAGGTACTTAAWAAATGTACTCCCTCTCAGTTTGTCTCGTACTGTAAAGATAAAGTAATAYAAATGGTGAGAAATGGCATGAGATAAACAGTGTACAGTAACCCACTGGGATAAGGTGGAGCTTGTAGTGAAAAGGAATCTGCCTGAAAGAGCAGAAAGAGCCTCGTTTGAGGCAATCCAGCTAGAGTGACTGAAATTTGGCTGCGGTGTGAGAACTGACCACTGTTGCAAAAAATAGAAACCCTTTGTTAAAAGGATGTAAGTAAGCAGAAAGGGGGGTGGTTCTTTCAGGATTACATTCCTATGGATAGTCAAAATAATGATTTCAAGTGTTTGTGTTTGTAGAATCATCAATGCCAYTTGCAGCAGAACTTTCCTTCTCCCTCCTTAGAAGTGGTTCAGCCCGTCTCTTGAGTAGGTCCAGTTTTCATGGTTAGACAAGCTAATGGTTTGGATGATACTACTTCCAGCTATATGCCTGGGCTTGTGGGTTGCTGGGTTCTGTACAGTAGTGACAGCTTTTCTAGGAGATAAACTTTATTCTTGGATGAAAAAAATCCAACCTCGGAATAATTAATATCCCACTATTCCAGTCCCCTGTAACTCACTTTTCCTGCCATACAAAACTCAGTCTGATAACAGACAAGAAAGGAATTAAGATTACAACTCTTGACTGGCAAATAATTGCAAACTTCCTGTTTGTTGTTCCAATTCCACAGCAACCCAYTTTTTACCACCCATTTTATGCTGTTTTCCAAATGTTAAAGTATTTGAAGTAGCGTTGGTCCTTTCTGAATGACTGCATTGCACTTCTCACTATGAAGTCCCACTCTAATTGAGATCTGCATTTTATCCTACTAGGAATGTTCTTATTAAATTAGTATTGCAGTGGAATACTACTAGTACCACAGTACTACTAGTAGAGAGAATCTTTGACTTTACATGAAGGAAAGATTGTTCAGGTTACAAAGAATTACATACTCAAAGAAAACCCCAGAAATAAGGATGTCTATGTAAGTGTAATTTTAGTCTCTTATGAATGTATATTGYAGTAATCACCTAATTAAAGGCTGAATCTCTTTCCATAAGGCCCTACTTCATCCTGTAGGATGGAAGAGCACTGATTCRTGAACATACATTGGATCTGTGTCATACTTACAGCAAATGATTACTTCTCAGTTCTGAAAGTCGAACTGGGAAATTTTCTATGATRTTCATATCTGTCATGCCTGACAGTTTCATGAAGAATAATAAACTTGATTTTGAGTGTGTTTGAGACACACAAAAACAGATTGGCATTCATGTTTTGTTTAGTATGTATTTGTTTCTGGTTTGTGGCCTGCCCATTTCAGTTCCATGAAAAAAACAAAATAAATTATATTGAATGTTCCTAATAGTTCCTGGGCTTAATTTAAATTCTTTTTGTACTAGAGATACAATGTGTAGCATTTTCTGGGTTCTAAATACAGATACCAAAATTGAGATACTGYCCTTTATCTTCAGATATATTAACTACTCCACTTCAGCAAGTATAGGACCCTCCAAAATGAGAAATATACTGAACAATCATGACCAATTCCCAAAAGCAGTTCTGTGTCATGCATGGAGGAGGCAGTGTCGTGTACAAAAAATAGTATCTAATTAYAGTATTTAGTTCATTTTAAATTTAATATATTTACTATATAATACATAGAACTGGTCCAGATTAAATTTGGCTTTTTTCACTTTTGTCTTGACTTTGCAACCTGTGAGATTTTTTTAGAGTAGCTTTTTGTGTTCAAGTTCTGAGGCTGTGCTTACTTCATTCCATTTTGTTGTGAGACATCATGTTGTCATATAGCCATCTGTTGGAGTGCACAATTCCAAGCTAATTTCCCTYCTTTGAGTAATACAAATTTGAGTAATAAATTGCAAGAGCTGCATGGAGATGGGATACTTGGACTGTGAGTTTCACTAACATACTTAAAAAATGGAGGAGGAGTTGGTAACACTGGGGAGTCTCTGGTTTCACTCCAGGGAGAGTATGGTTTAGTGAGAACAAAAGACTTCATTGGGGGTGTTWTAAATTAATTATCCTATCTCTCTCTTCCTCTTCATGTGTATATCTGAAGGCTCCTCTTCACAAATTTCTTATTCCAGTCTCTTTGTRTAAAAGATGCAGTTTCTCCTAATTCTTTCTGACTTTTCCTTTGTCCAGTTTTCTGTCTCTCTGGCTTCTTCCTCTCTGCTCTTACTTCACCTTCTTCTCTCCTTTCTTGCTTCTGGCTCKTTTTCCTCTCTGGGATTTGTTACTACCATTTGGTTCTCCTCACTTAGCTCCTTGTCACACCTCACATTGCTAGTCCTGGTTTKTTCTTGTATATTGTTCTTATATATATATCTTGTATATAAATATATATTTATATTCTCTGTTTCACCTTTCTATGCCTTATTCCAGTCATTTCTTATCCGTAGTCTTAGCCTCCTGCTGGCACTCATCCTTAATTCCCCTGCTCCTCACTTCTAGTACTGGTCTCTTCCTGCTAGCCTTCACTCTTCTGCATCTTGACTGTCTTTCTGAGTGCTGTTTTCACTTCTGCCTGCTGGACTACTGCTTCCCATTTTGCAGTTTTGAAATGGTCACTTTCTTTCTTTGGRTTGCTTGAACCTTAGAAATGTCCCCGACAGCTTCACTGCTTTTGGGTCTAGTGCCTGAATCTGAGRGCAGAGGTTCATTTATGGGAGAGGGGTGTTCATGCCCAAGCAGAAGTATAATTGGTGAAATTTTAAAAAGTACCTAGCTACTTAAACTTAGGAAGCCTCTCCTGAGGATGTGCACATGAAAATCCCCATATCATATTTCAAGTAGTTACACTTGCTGTTTTTGTGGTAGCTGGCAAGGGCATGCCTTAGCTAAAATCCAGATCCAACTGAAAATCAGGATATTGTGAAGCTTTTCAAAGGAAAATTCCTGGGATGTTTAAWATGGGCAGAATAACTTTTTTTCCAAGAAAGAGTTTTAAGGAAATCGTTGGGCTGTTTTAGCTGAAGTTTTCAACCAAAACAAATAAAAGAGCCCCAACTTGAAGTAGATTCCCAGCATTCAAGATTTCAGCCTAATGGTGTGACAGTAAAAGACCTTGTTTGCAGTTAGTTTTATCTGTGGCTGTAATCAAACTGTCTTAATCTATAGACACTCTGCCAATAAATCTGTGTAAAAGAAATAAGCAAGCTATATGGCATAAGACCTGATTTTCATTTATGCCCAAGCAGAAAATGTAGGCTTCCTGGGGACATAAATCAACATTATTTTCTCTTTGCTTAGCCCACTGTCTGCCTATAAACCTTTTTTATTGGTTTTGCAGTTCTACTGCCTTTCTGTAGTGAAACTGTACTGGTGCTTCTCAGCTTCCTTGAGCTCAGTGGTGGTTTCATTTTGAAGTCAACTGTGCTGCTTTGAAGGATGGTGCCACCTCGCTTTATTTAGGATCTGTCACAGATCTGTTCTGAATCCTCAGACGTTTGTGTTAACATTTATAAGGGCTTTCAGGCTTTTGGAATATGGATGACTGGTTTTGTATCTAAAAAAAAAATACAGCCAAACAGAAAGCACTTGCTGGAGTGTGTTTAATGGTATGTTGAGTCATACTTGGTGTTTGTCTGAACTCCTGTAGCATCCCTGGAAGTGACCATGCCTTACGTGAGAGAGAGTACTCATGTTGTAAACTGTAGTAGTTGCAGTTGTGAGCTGAAGTGTTTCTGCCTTGGTGTCCCTGTGGGTTAGAAGCTGGTCCCCTTTCAGTTACTGTGCCTCATATGAAAGGCAGTAGGTTTTTGGGAAAAGGCTGGGGGGTGGAAAAGTAAAACGACTTCAGTTCCTGACAGCACTGAAGGCAGCCCTGGGGTGTGACCTGGGCTGTGGCTTCTGCACCGATGGTCTRTGTCCTGTCCCACCCTGATGATGAGCCAGGCTTTGCCCTGCTGTTGCTAATTGAGTGCTATGCAAGGCATGTGGCTTCATAACTTGCCAGTTTGTACATATGGATGCTTTTATATAGCCTAATTCATCCTGTCTTTTAATCTCCTTTCACAGAAAATAATCTTTGTCAATATAGGGTGCCAGAGAGCTGAATATTCTTAACCATTTGCATAAAAATCAACAGTAGTGYCACTTTGGTAATTTCTGTATGGAAATGACTGTGGTTAATATTGTCTGTGTTCGTTTTTTCGTTTGTCCAAATTTATGAAGAGCCTCTGATGTCTCAAGATAACTTAGTCCTAGGGATGTCTCCATGGAAACAGGATCTTTGTTTTCTGAAATTTTATATCCTCTCCCTCCGCTTGTTCCTCCCAACCTGGAGTCAGATCCTGAGAGTTGCAGCACACTTGTCCCTACAACATGTACCACAAGCATTTCCATTTATAGAAGATTTTTGACTGTAAATTAGGAAAAGACTAACAGCAAAATAAAATGAATTTTCAGAGAACAGAAATCCTGTGTCTTCACAAGTATCATTAAAGATGAGTAACAGGCAGAACACAGAGGGTGAGATGGAAGTATGAAGCTTACAGAAGAATAATTGCTTCTATTAAAAATGTTTTAGGTTTTCGCTGACTACTTTATGGAGAAAAGTCTGTGGAAACAAGGACAAGTCTCAGTTCTTTTCCCTTTGTGCCACAATGAGCTGATCATAGCTCTGTGTCTGCTGACTTCATGACGAATCGTAATCTGTTATATAAAATACTTGGAACTGCTAACCAGAATCCAGGCCAGCTTTGTAATGATGAACAATTTCTGCCTTATTGGTATTCAGCTGATTTTCTACAGTATACTGATGACATTTTTCATAGTAGTCGTTTAACAGAAACAAAAAATTTGCTATTAATTGGACTTGCTATTAGTATTTGCAGCAAAAATGCTGACCACAGTAAGAAATTGAGCTCCATACATGGCTTGAGGTATAAAGTTTCTGGCACTTCTTCCTGATCCTTGTACAATCTTCCTTTTTTGATGTACTAGCTAAAAAACTGCATTCATTACCAGTGTTGGTTTCCAAGAAAGAAAAAAACTCCATCYTGTTCTAACATACTGTGTATGTTTTTGATGATTGCTCTGTATATTTTTGATGATTGCTGTATTATGCAGTGATAATTCATGCTGTAGTCTAAATGTACGATTCCTGCCCTTATAATGAGAAAACATTTTATTTATTTCCTGTGATTTGCTAATGCTGCATTTGAAATTACCTGTGGCAGGATTAAGGGTTTTGCTCCCCTTTGCTAAAGTCTCTCAAGTAACTTAGCCTATTGCATGCTGTTTCCCTTTGATTCAGGCCAGCGGCATTCATGTTGAAACATAAGCATTCCGTACCAGAGAGATGCTCTGCCAAAGCTTGGGTATCTAGAAAGCTTTTCCCTCAAGCTTTACTTCCAGTCTCCTGCTGTCTGCTAAACTCTTCCAGCAGATTGAAACAGCAGGTAGCCCTGGTTATGCTACATACTTAAGAGCGTTTTAAATTAACACATCTTAGTTACCATTGCACTTCTCTACTTGAGAGCTCTTGGCTTGGGGTGGAGCAGGCAGGAGGTCGCAAGCATCTGGCTGAACTCTCCTGGGCAGTGTTGGTCCCACTGAGGTGGTGATGGGTGCTTGGTCCTGCTGACGAGGTGACAGCCTTGGGTCAGCCTCCAGTGCAAGAGGTGATTGGAAAAGAGCAGGGTCAAGGCGTTTGGGCAGGCTGAGAGGTGACGCTGCAGTTCAGGGTGCCCAGGGGAGGCAGCTGAGGGGAGTGCTTTTKCCAGTGGCTGAAATTCTGGGAGCTGCCAATTCACATCCTTTAGAGGTGTAGTCTGGGAGGGGGGGTGTGAAGAGAAGCAATCCGTACTCTGGCAATGCTGGTAAGTAAATGCTCTTCAAATGGCAGTATTGCTTAATTTGCTCCTAAATAAGCAGTTCCACATGGGTGCCCCACTTTACGTAGTAGGTTTAAATAATTAACTATTTCTTAGCTTGTAGGAGCTTCACATTCATGATTCATGGAAGTGTAAGAACAACATGAATGACCTGACTGCAGACATAGTGTCACATTGTAAACTGATTACCAGGATTTGGGATTGCAAATAAAGTGTATCCACCTATACCTAGAGAGACACTCCATTTCTCCCCCTGGTGCTGGCAGGGCTTTGGGATAAGGGTGAAAAGCAGTGATTATACTATGAAAAGCAGGGATTGTTTGTTCAGATTGGATGAATGTGTCCATCTTCCTTGTGCTAAAGCAGGGAAAGCTGGAATAGCTGAAGCAGGGTGGGATGCAAGATTTGTAGACTTGCTATTGTGATTCTTACTGYATACAGAGCATCAGGGAAACCTGGGGTTACTTAGTAATGCAGGCAATATTGTCACTTGGGGTGTTCATTAATTTCTGTTTCCTAAAACTCTGGGGTTGGAAGGGATGAACTTGCTAATAACAAAGTTTTCTAGAAGAGATTTTTGAATGAAAAATGTATACCTGTAAGGCAAGATTAACACATGTGATGTATTATTCAAGTGGGTTTCCACTAAAAAAAGTAACACATTGCTTTCTTCTCCTCCTTAGATTGTTTACTAAACGAAGAGAATTTTTCAGTGAGGTGCCCCAAGCACAAGGTAAGAGTCCTCTCCTGGATTAGAACTGCTTTTTTGCTGCCCTCTTTGATTTCTGAATTTGGATTAGTAATTTTATACCTGGATAACATCTGTATTCAGAGRTGATTTTAATTTAATTATTCTGTGATACATGCTTGTGGTATATTCTGGGCTAAACATCGACTCAAGAAGAGTACCATGTTTAAGAAGATGAAGTTTTTGTCCCATCTGCTCAGTGCATCTTTAAATCCTTGATGAATCTTTAGGAAGTTCAACTTCATTTCCTGAGTTCTGTGATGGAATCAGTACTTTGCTCACTGTTCCTGTTCAAATGTTGCACTGAACTGTCATGTTTTCCCCTTGGATTTACTGAGGATGCGAGGAAGAMGAAAAATTACTTTATGGAAAAGTTCTGCGTTTTGGAAACACCTTGTTGTTGTTTAGCAGTAGTAACTGGACTGAATCCAATCACTTGGCCTTCAGTGTATCTATGGGGTTGTTCTGTACATCTTTGGTTCGTCAGAAGCCCCCTGTGCTGCTTCTGCTCAGGGTCTGGGCATCCTTAACTAATCGTCCCTGGAGCCTGCAGACACAGTGGTGCAAAGATCTGTCTGTATGGAAAGAGTGCACAAGACAGACAATACGTACTCTCTCGTACTCATAAGTAATGGGATACAATGCTGGGAATAACTTCCCAGCCCTTAAGAGAGGATACATCCTTGGGAGGCTGTGGATACCAATCCTCCAGTTTTAAATGCTCAAAAAGTATCCAGAAAAAAAMCTGTTCTTGTTGCCAGTTAAATACAACAGGAATTGTGCAAGACTTTGGATGGCCTGTGCTGAAAAGGAAATGATAATACAAAGAGTTCTGTTGCTTTCTAGCAGGGATTARTCTCCATTTAGTTCTTGTCTGCGGATCTCTTCTCTGCCTAGAATTAGACTGACATCTGGTGGTCTTTTGTCTTTACAGATTATTCTTAATCTGTCTTTTGTAAACGGAATTAGCCTCATGTTCCTTTCTGAATGTTCTACCACGGAGCGATGTATTTATACACACATATTTAAAATGTGCTGGAAGATTCAGTACACATTCAGGCTCTTATCCAGAATTGGCCTACTTTTCTTCATATAAAAGAAAATAAACTATTCTGCACAACTGTGG
Source organism: Malurus melanocephalus (assembly GCF_030028575.1). Classification (NCBI taxonomy): domain Eukaryota; kingdom Metazoa; phylum Chordata; class Aves; order Passeriformes; family Maluridae; genus Malurus; species Malurus melanocephalus. The sequence goes on along the minus strand of NW_026623249.1, from coordinate 4,431,065 downwards.
AATAATGTTGACAATGTATAGAACCCTTAAATTAATGCATTAAGGCTACAAGAACCTGCAGATGTTGCCAAACAAAAATGGGAAGGGTGAGCTCCCCTTACTGTGGAATGTAATTGCCTAAGTGCCACCCTCTGCTCAACTTTGGGTACTCGACCAAAGATGATTGGAGTGTGTCCTGGTTTCCGATGGGATAGTTGTTTTCTTCCTGGTGCTTAATTGCCAGCTGGGGTTAAACCATGACAGAGGGTTGTATATTTGAAGGCTGCTGCCCACTGTCTGAAGTATTCCAGGGAAACATCATGTTACATAGACGACTTGGGTCCCTGCTGCTGCAAGTGAGCACTTGCAGTGATGGTGCTCAAACCATGGAAGGAAAGAACGGGTTTAGATTCAGACAAAGAATCCAGCCTTCCAGAGAAAATTCTGAGAAGGTACATGGATTTCTAAAGTAATACTGGGGGATGGGAGAGGGAAAACACCAAGTTCATAAAGGTACCTCAYGAGGCAATAAAATTTTGAATTCTATTCAAAACTATTCCACTGCAGATCACTTTCTTTGTTGTCAAAAACAGAAATTCAACACCAGCAGCCTTTCTTTGACACTGAAGTTTGTTGACTTTTGCTTAGTAAAGACACAAATCATTAGTTTGAAGCCAATTAGAGTTTTCTTTGCTTAGCTATGACTCTGCCCTCACCACATGTTTCACTAAATACTACTGGTTTGTTCCAGATCCTTCTGCAGGGCAGAATATAGGCTCACTCTGCTCTTACACTTCGATTGTAATAGCTGGAAAGGGGAATTCCAGACAGTGACAAGGCAGGAACAGGAAGGTCAAAACCATTGCTCTAGAATGACTGGAGAACAAATTGCATCAATTTTTTGCATGATACGAGTGTGAGCAATTGAGAGGAAGAAAGACTTTAAATTAGTCCATTGAAAGCGATGCTTTTAGGTAACACCAGCTTAGCACTGTTAGCGAATTAGTAACTGTCTCATAGCTCACTCTGCTGTTCTCTAGCTAAAGGGTGGAAGAGCTAACTTTATAAATCTCCAGCATTAAGTCCCCCAGTACAGGTCCTCTAAACCTTTGGCAGTCTGTGCCTCACACCGGTAAATACTCTTCATCACAATAAGTGGCTCCTGGAGAGCAAAGGTGCTTCTTGCCTCRTTAACTGTGCTTGACACTTAAGGCATAAGCAAGCTGAATCCAGAGGGACTTGTCCTGCTTTTTGTGTGCTCCCTGGTGAGCTTTTCCATTTCCTTCTGTCAGGATTGATGCTTCAACCATCCACGTCCTGAATGTGCTACTTATGCAAAATACCAGCTTTTATCACAGGGAAAATGCTGTCTGAAAACTAATCATCTTTTGAAGGGTTCCTCTGGCACATCCAACCAGCTTTGTCTGCATCACAGCAAGTGAGGTTGCAGCAGATCCAATAAGGATGCTGAGCCATAGGGAGGCTATAAAGGGAATGGGATACCGCACCTTTTGGTGGCTCAGCCATCTTAGGTTGTCTTAAACCATCTATTTGGGCAATTTTAAAGTGATGCTTCTCAGCTTGCTCTACCTTTTTGTGTTCAATTCTGTGTTTCATAAAATTAACCAGGCTTTCATATCTCAAATTCTTTACTTTTGTGGAATTGCCTGCTTTTGTCTGGGGGAAAACTCTGTCTGAAAAACCTGTGTCTGGTTCCAATACTGACTTCTCTTTCTCTCTCACACTTTCTGTATGTTCACTTTCCCTACCCCTGTCTTCTGTTTCTCCCCTATTTTCTTTTTCCTCCTCTGTTTGGCTTGCTGGTTCGTCAGCCCCTCCTTCCTTGCTCTCTTCCCTCCTTGCAGAACAAGATGGTGAAAGGCAGCCTCAGCACAGAGCAGTCGGAGCGGGGGTGAGGGGGGAACTATATTCCTGGGAATGGATATAAAAGCAAGCACAGGTGAGTTGGGGAAGGTTTCCAGTTTCCACCTGTTGCCTTCTGTGGCTCCTTAAATCCAGTGCCTTCCCCATTTCTGTGAGAAATCAAGGTGCTTTTGTGTACATTCAGAAAATTTGTAATATTTTTTCTCTGCTACCATCCTGTTCAGTTTCTTGTATTTCTGCAGCAGTTCCTTCTATTAAGCAGTGAAAGACGAAGCKTGTTAGTTGTTACAACAGCTTGATTACTCTCAGCTAAACCAGTGGCAGAAACCTCCTTTTGTATCAAGTCCAGAAGGATCTAAAGGTTTTTTCGGTAAGCCTCAGAGTAGTTAATAGTAAGCTTCCATATAAATAAATTCATTAAAGTATCTTAAATTTTATATGTAAGGAATAATTAATATTGATGAGTTCAGGATTACTGTAATCTAGGATTCCCCTGTTTCCTGGAAACATAGATACAAGGATAAGTAAATTAGTCTTAGCAGGAGCTCACTGTGTTTCTTTTAGCCCAGCTTATTCATTTTGCAAACAGACACGGGGCCTAGAAGGTAGAATTGTATCTAGGAGTGGTGAGAATTCCATAACTTGGTAATGTGCCCAAAGTTCCCCACTGCACTTTTCCAGCCTCCTCCTTTGCCTAGTCCCAGTGCTGATACAGCCACGTGTGAACTTGGTGGAGAATTCAGCTTGTGTGAAACTGCTTTTTTGTTACGTTAGCATCAGAGCTGTGCCATTTTCTTAATCTGGTTCACTGTGTGGCTGGGAAAGTATACTGGCACTAAGAGGGAATAGCACTGAGGTGAGAGTTAGCACCCAGGGAATGGGATGAGGTTGGGATTTCTGATTTCTTAACCAATTGCAAGTTCATTGCAGTTCAAAGGCAACAGAGTGGATTAAAATTAAGTAAGTGTTTGGTTTCAAATTAGTATTTATTGACAGCCTTTCCATGAAACTGCAGCCCAAGAAGGTCTCTTGCCTTCATTTCACTACTCAGTTGCATTTCTTACTCAAGCTTCTCTGCCTTTTTCTTGCAATCCTGCAGGTGAAGTTGCTCTTTCACATGAGTTCTTGGAGCTTCCCTCACTGCTGTTCCCTTGCTTCCCAGGCACCTMCCCTACCTTAAAGCGTTTCCTGTTTTTCAAGTAAAGTAATTGTGAAGTACTTTTAATGCTGCCTTTGTGAAGGGTGAGAGATTAATTGGAATATTCTGGGATTTTGGTGCAGTAGCAGAAGACAGATAGTGTCCCATATAAACACCTGTTGTAAACTGCTGACTTGGTTTAGCTGCTGTGTTCTGTGATTTTTCATTTTTAATTGCATTCATTCTTGACTTTGAAGTGTTCTTTTAACAGTTACCATGCAAACAATATTTAATAGTATTCAGTGTTTGAGTAGCTTTCTCCTTCTGTGGTAAAGGTCACTGGGATTCCCTTTAAGCTTTTCTCTTTTAGGCAGTGTAATTCATAAYATTAAAGCCAGATGAGACTTGTGCAGCCAAGGTGCCTGTTAGAGCTGTTTAACACTAGGGGAGTCTCAGTGGTGATTTTTGGGCCATTCCTTTAAGGTACTGGTGAACATTAATGTGTCCCAGAGACTTTTACACAGCTTTGTTCACTGCATTGTTTTCCAGTGCTAGCTCTTCTTTGATATATYGTAGGAATGTATTGGCTTAAGATCTTGCAGGGTGTGGAATCTCTGCACTGTATCYATTGTATGCTCTAGACATCTCTCTGTGGCATAATTTCTTTCCAAATCAACTTTGTCTCAAGTAGTTCTTATCAGAAGGTCCTATTTAGCCACCCTCTTTTGAGGTTCAGAGTGACTTAGAAAATTAAGTTCTCCAATGTGATCTTGCATTCCAAAATAAAAGCCATGCAAATCTAGAAGATCCAATTATAACAATTTTTTTTTGTTGTATTACTGTGGTTATTTAAGAACTTCAGGGGAATTCTGTAGCAGTCCAGGTAGTACTGGAACTGCCCTTCTGCTGGCCKTTGTGTAAGATAAATGGATACTCAAGTGTGAGATTATCGGGCTGTTTTAGTCCTGGTTCACTCCTAGGCCTAACAAGTTAAGAAAAATCTTGCATGTTAGATAACACCCAGGCAAGTCAGTGTATTCTGTCTTTGTTGCTTCTCTCTCCCTGAGCCAGTTGCCTCTAGAACATTTGGATCAAGTCCAGATCTGGAGAGTGACTGTGAGAGTGAGTCTGGTGCTYTGGATCTTGTCCAGGAACGAGGCAGGACTCTCTCTGTGTTGAGCCTGTTTCTTCCCTGAGCCAGTGCCTAATGCTCTGGACCGATTCCAGGCATGGGCAAGCTGCAGTTGTACAGGAGCCAGAGACAGCAACACAGGCCTTGACACTCCTTCAGTGAGGGCTCACAGTTGCACAGTAATGAAACCACAAAGGGCAGCTGCCTGAACTCTCTGGGAGCTCCCCATTTCCTCTTCAGCTGGAGCTCCGCGGCATTGCCCGTCTGTTTTTTGTACGTACTTGCCCGACTCTTGCCTCACTCTCAGCCTGGCACCCCTGGATGGGGGAGATTTGCAGCCAAGAGTTGGGCTTGCTGGGATATAATCTAATTGGTGTTCTGATGATCAGAGCAGCATTGACTTCTGTATCACACTTAGTTAGGGCTCCTGGAGTTTAATTGCCAACTATGAGCAAAAATGGGAGTTACTTTGCTCCCAGGCACACCTCTAATTCCATTAACTGCTTTCCATATGCATCACTTATATTGCAAGTTTTTTTCCCTTTTCCCAAGCTCACTAGCTGATAGGAAGGGATTTATCTTAAGTCATATCAAAGTAACATTACTAAATAAATAAATTGCTGCTGGGCTCACTTGTGTTATGGGAGAAGGGAAGAAAGGAATACATTTTTTCAAGTTTTGCTTTCTCTCAGTGCAGATTAAGAATGAGAAATGTAACTTAAAGAAATTAAATTTTAACTTTGTAGTTTCTCTTTTGAACTGAGCCTCCACTAACTTAACAAAGTCCTGAAGTTTGTTTTCCTACCTCAGAATTTCTGGACAGAGAGAAACATGTGCCAAGCACTTGGACATTCCACATTTGTCTTGAAAGACATCACAAGCTTAGTCTTTCCATGAACTGTCTCCACCACCAAAACATGACAGATCAAAAATGCAGCAGAAATATCACCTGCCCTCCAATTAGTTCAATCACAGTTTTAACTTCAGCTGGTGAAATCTGGCCATTTCCCAAATTTGGTTCTTGCAGCTGGACTCCTGTAATTTTGATACTAGTTTCACTATCTGTTACATATTCATTGGAAGCCACTGTTGAATGGTAGCAGGATGACCTGTGGGAAACCATTTGGGTCCAGTCTCTGTGGGGCACCATGGCATCCCAGGAGCTGTCACCGTGTTGGCATGGGCTTGGCCCCTCTGTTTCCCATTCTCACAGTCAATGTAAGGAGAGGACACAAGGTGAGTGACCTCCTGCCTGGCTGCTGAAGGTAGAGGTTCTGTAAGAGTTCTGTGCCATTGTCATGGTATGGACCATCCTGTCATCCCAGACTTCCTCCAGAACTGGGATTATTTAATTTTTTTTTGCTGATGATTAAACTAAAACTTTTTATTACATAGATTAACTTTCACGAACTACTCGCTGTTGTGTATATCTGTTATCAGTCCACAAAACTAAAGAGCTTTTGATGTCGTTGCTGTGGTTGGGTGCTGAGTGGGTTTTTCCAAAGCCTGAGGGGCCAGATTGCAGATGGAGGGAAGGAACTATTCCAATATTATTTTGGCTTTGTTTTTCAGGTTAGGCTGTTGAGATAAAAAGTGGTGGGCATTCGTGACTGAATGGAATTTCTCCCACTGTGCAGCCATGCCCCCTCTCGACGTGCCTGCCCATGCCAGCACTTCCTTCATAAATTSTTACATCACACTCAAGACTGATGACATCACAGAATCTGACCAAGGAGTCTGAACCAGCTGTTTCCATGGACACAATCTCCATAGTGACAATGGGGAGGGGAGGGGAAAAAAGGAAACAGGTGGGGGGAATTAAAGAGGGAGGGATAAATATATATATATATAAAGATCTATTTTTTAGTCTTGAAAGACTTTGTTTTAAATGAAAGGTGCGCTATATCCCTTTTGATGCTTTTGATTAAAATTTTAAAACCCCCATATAAATTAAAAAGGAAACCTATAGCTAAAGTAAGTATTAATTCCAAAATTAAAGTTAGGCATGTGGAGCCTAACATTTTGTGGGAAAGAATGGCAAAACTGGGGCTACTCCAAACAGGACTTGTCTCTGTTTCCCTTGCTTTCTTTTTCACAATATCTGCTGAAGTTCAATTTTAAAAGTCATATAAAATACTGATAAATTCTAGGGTGTGAGAGGAAGGCTTGGATGGTTGCAGGTGATGGGGTGTCAGTACCTGTGTCTGAGGGGTAGGGAGGTTTCCATTTTTGAGAAACACTACTAGCAGTGCAAGCTTGACAGACTCTTGRGTTGTGAGACTCACGAAGTCAGAGGTGGCTGCTGCTTGCTAGGTCCTGTACACCTCACTGATGTGGGAACATCTGTACCACACTGAGAAGGGAGAATCTGCCCTTCGTGGCAACAACATGACCCCTAGATCATTCCAAGAAGCTGCCTTCAGTTTGGAAGGCAGGTGAGAGGAAGACATAATTTATCTGCCAGATTGGGCAACAAAAGGAAGTCTGAATGTTGGTGGAGTCAATGTATCTTCAGACTGATTGAAGTGAATCCACTTGGCCCTTTTTTTTAATTTTGTGTTTTTGCTTTTCCTAAGGAAGGAAGAGGGAATGTCAGTGTAACTGCCTACACTATGTGGCAATTTGGGGTAGGTTTGGGGTGTTTTTTTAAGTTATGTAATTTTAAAACATTGGGTTTAAGAAACAACAACAAAAAAAAAATCATAGTTTTTTCTTGTTACGGCCTTAAGAAAGGGGTTAGTGCATCTTTCAGGGGTCACTCTGCCATGGGAATAAAAATAGCTGTTTCACAAACAGTTTTATATAAAAAAAAAAGCTTAAAAATACCAAAAAAAACGAATAAACTTCATTTTAACCTTGTCTCCTTTTGTTTTGTGCGAACTTGATTTGTTTAAAAGGACAGAGACAGTACTATCTGCTGCTTTTTGGTTTCTTTGCCTTCATCGGTTTTGCCTTCMGTGATGACCTTCTGAACTGGCCCAGCAAGAGGAAGACCACAAAGGCTTTGAAAAACTAAAGCTTAAGATTTGTTTGATGTTCAGAGTTAATGAGCCAATGACTGGATGAATTTTCTGTTCGTGTGAGTTGGTGRTATTTYACCAGGTCACTGACTTCTTTCACTCACAGGATGGTAGCATATCCTAGTGATATCAAACAGTGTGGTGTTTACTGGGAAGTCACTAGAGATAGGGATCTAACCAGCATGACATGGATAAAAAAATGGGGTTGATATTGTGGGGAGGGAAGAACTATTTTAAAAGTTATGTACTGGATGCTTGCTCAACTACTCACATTTTGGAGTATTCAGCACATAAAAATAAAATCTATGATAGCTCATATTAAGATATCTATTTTAACTCTATTTTTAAAAGATCGATTTAAAGATTTGGGAGATAATTTGGCAGTTATTTATTTCTAGAAGTTGCTACTCTCACTCATAAATATTTGGAAAGAAAGGGCGGCCTTCTGGCTTACTCCTTTCCTAGTAGCAGCTACTGAAGTTAGTATGTCCTTTACATTAAGAAATAGACCTGTTGTGATAAATGTCACTAATGTGTCATGAATTGGTGCTGAAAATATTTAACTGCTGGTGTAGTCAGAAAAAAGTCATTTTTAGCATAGTTAATGTGATTGAGTAAATGACTTCTTTTCAACTGAATAAAAATGTTTCTTTTTTTCACAGTGTCTGTTCTATTCTACCTATTCTTAAAAAAAAAAAAAAAAAAAAAAATTACTGTTACTGCATTGATTTTATGTCGGTGAACAGTCAACTCTCTTTGTAGCACTGTGACAGCAGAACAGTGTGTGCCGGAAGTGCTGAATTTGACACTTTCACTTTTGGCTCATCAGGGTAGTGTCACACAGCAGAGGCAGAAGGTAGCTGGGAGAGAGCCTTGGAGGTTTTCCATGTGGGAGCTTGTGGCAAATAYGGAGATTCAATATTTCCTCATGCACCACAGTTGAAAAGTAGTGGGAGTTGTGTAGAGCAAATAAAGAAATGGTCCCACAGTTGACTCCATGAGAAGTATTTCTAAATGGGAAGTGCTTAAAACCCTTCAGCTCGGCTGTGGCTTAACCCCCCAGCACTGTGGTCAGAGGAGGGGGTGCTCTCCAGCAGAGCAGGATTGTGCTTGGTGGTCAAGTCTTTACAGAAATCAGAGCTATTGTGATTCTAAAACAGCCAGGAGAAATTTAAACAATGTATAATGGCTTCTTGGGAGAACTTGGAAATGATCCAGAGGAGTCGTAAAATCCAGCTGGAAATAAAAATTTCTTTTGGCTGAGAAAATACAAAGTGCTGAGTGGATTTTGAAAGCTGTTGTACAAAATGCTTAACTGCTCCATCCTGCAAAAGCARTTAACAGCTTGGCATCATGGATACCCCAAACTTCAAAGAAAGAACAAGTTTGGAAGTTTTGGCTAATTTAGAATTGGTGGAGCAGAAATTACCTGCAGAAGAACCTTAAAAAACAGAGATTGTGTATAGATGAGAATGAGTGGCCTGGCACCTGCTTGGGAATTACCTGTTTGGATGAGGAATGAACTAAGTTTGGATAAGGCAGCTCATTTTCAAAGTGTTTCTCCATGCTCTGTGACTCCCATTGGGATCTCTTGAAAGAGACTTAAACCAATGTGCTGGTAATTGAATGTGATGGGTTAGCAGTGTTTCCAAGCTAACCCAAGTGAGTCAGTACTGCTGAACAAGGTCACAGAAAAAAAGGTTTTCCCATCAAGGACATGCAATGGATTCAACTTGCAAAGACTGTTGATATGACAAGAATAAAGGGAGTCCTGCAGGAGCTGGTGAAGGCCCTGGGATATGTACAGAGCAGATATCAATACCTGAAGCTGCTGATCAATACGTTTGCCRTGTGTATTTATTGCATGTGAAATCCACACTTGGAAATCGGAGGCACRGACTACTGTGGATTGTGCAGCCCAGAAGAAAGCTATCTCAGTTGCCACGGCAGAAGGGAGTGGCCATCCTCACAGACCTGTACCACAGAGGCATAAGAGGGAATTTTACCTGGGGTTGTTGACATTCTTGAATGTTCCGAATTGCTTAGAATAAGACAAAATGATGATGTGTAATAATACACAAAAAAAAAAAAAACCATTCAGGGGTTCAGGATGGAGCATCTGCCAAAGAACACTGCAGGTCYAGTTCAGAGTCCAGCTAATGGCAAGCTAAAGAAATACATTCTTGGTGGGATATGCATTTGAAAAAAAAAGTTTGTTGAGATCTGGGCAATCAAATGGCAGCTCTGGTATTTTGACTAATGTACAGTAATGTACATAAAAATGTATGTGAGGAAAGGTACTTTAAACTGGTATAGATAAAGGGGGAACATTTGGGAACTGRCTTGGATGTAAACTTTATAAATTCTGATGCCTGTCAGCTGTGTTGTTATATCAGGGATCACCTGTGCTGTCCCGAGTGCAGTGAGTATCGTGGACATGATAGAAATACTGGGTAGAGGGACACAGTATTGGTTTGTCTGATCTAGACCCTGACTTACCAGAATGACTGAAAGAAGCAGTCATCTATCTAAAAGTGTAGAAAACTAAGTATCATACTTTTGGAAATAGAGCAGGATATATAGATGGTTGAGGATGTATAATTCACCATTGCGCTGGAATATTTTTTTAATGATTAAAAGTTACCTGAAAAAGAACAGAGTACAGGTAATCCAGGTTCAGTTACAGATCTAGAACTGGATTTACTGACTTTGCTATGAATTGCTGAAAGAGTAGTTGCAATCTTAGTTTTGGGTTAGAAATCTCTGTTGTGAGGACGAGATTCTTGTTTGGCTGTGAAATATTTCTAGTAAACATGTTTAGGTTTGGGCTTATTTTTTGTTTGTTTCGCTTTTTTAAAAGATGGAACTCCTGCAGCAGTCAGAGAATTTAGTCAATAAAGGTAGAGGACAAAAGTAATCATTAGAAAATTGTGGGACACCTGTAACACTGGTACTTTCTCTTGGCCTTGCTGCAGGCCAAAGAGAGCTTGGCTAATGCACATTACTGAAAAATTAGCTCAATATGGATACCGTGCACTGTCAGCTCCCCACCTGACTTGTGCTGTTCAGCCAGAAGTTACTGTGTAAAGCTCTAAAGGAGAGAACGAGGTTTTTCCTTAACATGCAAAGGTCAGTGAAATAGTTGCTGTCATTGTCTTTACAGGTGAYTGTTTAATTGTTTGCTCTGTCTGTATTTTTAGTGGGATCCAAAAGGTTCACTCTCTCATCCAGCTGGAAAGTGAAGAGGGTGCTGCTTAGAGAATCTTTTTCTAGKATTTAATTTCTTAAGTGGGACCCACACTAGTTTGTGTGTTTGCACAAGGGAGCCTGAACTGGAAGGAAAGCATTACTCGTTTGCTAACTTGTTCCAGGGGTGATACTGACAGCTGAGATTGCTTCTCTTCCCTCTTCATCTTCCAGAGGTTTCTTGCAATTTACTGCTTAGCTCAGTTTTAACACTGCACTTTCAAGGTTTTGACCTTACCTGGTCAGCTTTAGAARTGCTGATATTTCTTAGCAGCCCCAGACTTACCTCCCATCCAAATAATTTGAAAAACAGTCTTCTAACGTGTGCTGGGGGGTATCCAGGGGGTCTCGTCTCTCTGYGTGTACCACAAGCGTCTCCTGCCTTTGAGATCGCCTTGGCTGGCACTTCCTGGTGCTATGCAGGAGATAAMTCACGCCKGGGCTGATGGCTAGCAAAACACCTTCCCCAGTGGACCAGCAGTCCTACCTTACCAGAGATGAAGAAGCAGACTGCTCAGCCGTGTAGTTTATTCCAGGACTTTATTCCCAAAGGGACCAGGGACGAAAGAGGGAATCGCGGGGTTACTGTCCGATTAATATATCCCTCAGGCCCCGTTACCTGAGGAGCTGGGTGGGGAGAGAAGGTGAAGGGGAACATAACCAATAGGAGAAGGGGTAGGCAGAGAGAGAGAGAGAGAGATCACATCAAATCCAACCAGGGCATCAGGATTTACATATTCATGGCAGAACCATTTCATTCCCAGGGGGGTTATCAAACTATTTCCACCATTGTGTGCTGAATATCTCAGGACTGTCTAACCCTWTAGYGTTTTCTGGGGTGGTTTCATCTACCACAACAGTCTTCACGCTCATAGCAAGMTCCGTGTGAAAGAAATGTTCCTCTCTAGCTGGGGATCAGGATTCAGACTGATGTGTTCTCCTCATGATAAAACCTGCTTGCATGTGCTACTGAACATAGCCAGGTTATCTGCAAATACCACCTGTATTGCATTAGAGGCCTTTGGGTTGTAGCTACACCCAGTGACAGCCAGACTTGGAGTTCACAGTGATTTTGGAGGTTGGTGCTCCCTGGTTTTGAGATGCAGCATGGCAATGGTTTTCTGACTTTCATTGCAATTGCTTGTTTTCAGTGCCACATCTTTTAGTGGGGCACAGCAAAGAATGGCAGAGAAATTGTTGGGGAAAGAGCTGGGAGTTGTTTACACTAAAAATAAAAATGGTGGTGTAAGGATAAATCTGCATTGTATAGTGAGGGTACTCTGATCTGAATCCAGTTCATCAGAGAAATGTCACCACTTTTCATGGTTTTATTAAAAAATGGAAGTCTTTACGCTTCACAGCATTTGTATAATGAAACTTAATTGGACTTTCACCTAAGTTTTTGCCCACCTGAAGTGGGTTGCCCTCTCAAAAGATAAATGGAATTATTAGATTCTTATAAATTGTAGATTATTTTGAAGACATTAGTTTGGGGGCTGTTGTAATTATAGCAAACTGGTTTATGGGGCATAACAGTATCTATTTCTTCTTGTGCACTCTTTCACCAACTGGAGTCGAAATGCCTTGCAAGTAAGACAGATCTCACAGTTCCCATTTGCAGTCAAAAGAAATACAGAAAAGTGGACAAATTATTGTTCAGTGTTGTACTATGAAATTCAGAATTGGCAGGTGGAAATGGATTTCAAAGAGGCAAGAAAGAACCATGTGCATAAGCAGAATACTCCTGGGTTTTGTAGTATTTTGCTGCTTTGGAAACCAAGATGAGGAGTGATGAAGTGGATGTTGCAGTCTCTGTTCACCTGGTGTCCAGCTGTGGCTGAAACTTCTGAGGAGGAATCAYTACCTGTACTTGTGATAGATGGTAAAAATGTAAGTGTGTCCATTGGGAATAAAACCAAAGAGCTGCACTCTGCAAGAAAATAAGCMAAGCTTCTGTAATACTGCTGATGGAGACTTTTCCAGCAACCAGAATCAGAAGCCATACAGAATGGCCCAATTTTGTAGTGTCTAAGCAGATTTCTAGGGTTGTGTTTGATTCTGCTCCAAGTGGGAAACATTCCTGGCTTTACATGACAGGAAAATGTGCCAGGAGAAGAAACTGTTTCCAGAACTGTGAAGTGGAAGTGGGCATTGAGGGTTGCAGTCCTCAAGGCTGACTCCAACCACACCACTTATTTTTACTAAAACCAGCAGCATTGTGTTGCCACAGGAACACAAAGGACTTGGAAAAGATGCTGCTACAGCAGAAGTGTAAACATTCCTTATGACAAATGTGAAAGATGAACTTAGCAAATATTGGTTTGTGGTCTGCTACTTCAGAAGAGGGAAAGAAGGTGCATCTTTAAAACTGCGCAGAGTTGTTGCAGTCTAGAGGATTAATAAACCAGAAGATGTACAAATTACTAGTGGAAACACTAAAACCAATCCCAATCCCTAATAATCAGCAACAGTGACTGTAAGACTGCCAATAACTGAGACAAATTCTGCTTTGGAGCATGGCCCATTGGCCTCAAACACTGCCCACCACTCACATTGGATGGATTCACCCCTGAGCKGAGCACTGCAGTTTTATGATCCAAAGTTCCTCTTGAAAATAAGCAGAGATGGGAAAACCTTTTACAAGTGGCCTAATCATGTGAAAGTCATGGAGAAATATCAGTTCARTAGAAGTCAGGGAAGGTTTTCTCCTGAGATTCCTTCTAGGGAATGCTGTGCCACAGAGGAGATTTGAAACCCTGCAAAGGCACTTGAGGGCCTCACTGGTGGAGGTGGCTGTTGCTGATGACTTTTTCTGTGTGAAGCTGTGTGTGTTTTGGAAGAACAGTCCAGGTAAGTACCATACAAAATCCATTCTGTTCCATTTATTAGACTACATAGCAATAGGCCCTGAAATCCACTCCTTAACATAGAAAACCTTTTTTGCATTCAAGTGGTGTTTCTAAATAGGGGAGAGTCTCTGTTGTGCTTCAAGGGGGAATGCTGGCCGGGTCACCAGGGTTGGTTGGTCCCTCTTCATAAATGCCTCCTCTTGGTTTTCTACCTCCAGTCAGTAGCGCACCACAGAACACAACAGCTGATGTTCATTTTCTAGGGTTTCATTTGACCTCTTTGAAAGCTGCTTGAGACAGAAGTCTGTGCAACCTGTATTTACCATTTCTTCTGAGAGAGAGAGAACAAGATTCACCCCTTATTGGTAGCTTTTATTGGAGTTACTTGGACTTCAGGAGTAGCTGATCAAAAACCTAAACAACCTTTCCCAGTCTGCAGCTAAGTGTGCAGTGCAGGGCCTGGTGGAATTTTTCTTGTTCCTTAAAATGCAAGAGGAAGGACAAGTCTGGGGCTTGCCTGAACAGCCTTTTCATGTCCATTAGCTAGAGACCCCTACAAAAAAAAGCCACAGCCCCTTGGCCTACCCTTTTCTTAAGTAGGTGCATTAAGGTTGTACCAGTTTGTGGTTTTTAAGAACATATGTACGTATCTTTTTGATCTGTAAGCCTGTACACGTGCCTGGAAATACATGAGTGTAAGGGTTCAATAGTGGAGAAAAAATATTCATTGACCAGCTTGCATGACGTTGGGTGGGAGTAGTAAAAGCTAAGGTCTGTTGTGAGTTCAGGGGGCACTTCAGCCACTCAAATGACACAATMCAAAGCCTTCCACAAGGTACTGCGCCTCTGTCCGGCAGTCAAGCAGTGTACATGAAACAAAACACCCTTCCATTGAGTAAACAGACTTTGTACCTTCAGGCCACAGCTTCCTAAGGGCTCATCCTTGAAATGAGCTTCTCCCAGCCACACAACATGGCAACTCCTGTATTTCCACATTGTTTTCACTTCTGCCTCAACTGAGAGCAAGTGTTTGAGTTTGATTTCTGCTGCAGCCTGTTGTAATTGCCACAGCAGAGAAGTATCTCCTGTTGTTCTGAAAAGCCTTGTGGCATTCTGATTCAAAGAGCACACGAGGGTTCATAACAGGTGTGAACAGGTGGAGACACTTCCGTTCTCTTTTCCATCAATTGTGGGTATCTGCAAGACTGTAATTTCATTTCTCCATCTTTCACATTACTTGCAGGTTACAGGTAATCTGTGTATTGCATGTCTGTATTGCTCACAGGTAACTCAATCTGTCATAATTTGTCTTGGTGTCGCTCAAGGGTTCTATTTTGGAGTTGTAGCCCAAGCAGGAGCCCTCCCTTTCACCCTGATGTGGGATCGAGGGTATCTGGTCGCTGATCTCTGTCCCTCAGGCAACACAGGATGTCCAAGCACCTCCAGGCTTATGCAGAGGTTGCTGCCTCTGTATCCAGCTTCAGCAAGTACTCCAATAGGATTTTTGGCCTATCACATGTCCTCAACATCCAGACAGGTCTGAAGTCCTGAAATTCTGTCTTTCTGTCTCTCTGTCTCTTTTTTTTTTTTTTTTTAGAGTCAGAAAATTTATTCCAGATTCTTAAAACTAATTTTTTTCTTTTCCAAAACAGGTAATTTTCTGCAGTGTTTGCAAAAGTATACCTGCTCTAGATCAAAGAGTTAAATAAGAATTCAAATTGTGCCTGTGATCAGGAATCCCATCCAGCAACCATGACTATTACAAAGAGGACACACATTACTTTTTTACTTGTCATCCACATTCATGTTTTAAAGTTCTCTGGAAACACTCTTATAGAACAGACTGGATCTTGTCCAACCTGATGGCTTTGTGAAGGTCAGCCTCAGAACTACACCAGGCTGTTCAATGCTTTGGATAGTCAAGTTTTAAAAACCCTCAGGGTGGAGACTCCACACCACCTCTGGGACCCTGTTCCTGTGCTGAGCTGTTCTCCTGGAGCAGCAATTCTTTATATCTAGTTACAGTTCTGATTACTGAAGCTTGTGACTTGCTTCTTGCCTTGTCACCGTGCCATTTGGAGAAGAATCTAACTCCACCTTGCCTGTAAAATCAGCACTTCATGGTGGTGTGACATGTTAGGAAAGTCTGGCTGTGTGAATCCCTGAAAATATTTAATGGTGATTTTAATCCCGAAATCCAGCACATCTGCAGGGCTTGGTGCAGCTGTCCAGAGTAGCTAGGGGAGTTGGGGCAGCAGGTGGTGCTTATTCTGGATCCTATTCCTGCAGGGAGCTGTGCCTCAATCCTTCCTTCTACAGCCAGGAAGATAGGAGAGTGTAGGCCACTGCCTGTATTCTGAGGCCTTTGGGAAAGAGGCAAAAAAGACAAGAGGCTCAAATACTAGAGTCTTCAAAGCTTTACTTCTAACTGGAATTCCCTGCTAGCTCCCTGCTTGCTTTGTTTTCCCACTTTCCTGCAAACCTGACGTTCAGGTTGAGACCAGAGGTCTTCATCCTGGCTCCAGCCAAGCCCAGCCTGCCCGAGGAAAAGAGGAAGCAGGACCGAAGCCCGAGGCCATGCACACATCACAGAGCAAGTCAGGCCGGCACGGGCGCTCCTCAGGCTGGTGAACCATCTCGGCTTTGGGTAGAACCCGCAGGTCCCTGCCCGCCGCACCTAATCCTATGCGGTGAAAAATCCGCCCTGGCCTTTTGGGCGTGAAGGAGTTTACCTTTCCTTCTCACAGCCCCAAGCTTCCTGCAGCGACCTCTGCCTCCCTGCTCACCTGCCCGCTCTTCAGTCGCTGCCGCCGCCCAGCCCTTGGTGCTTGTGTCCTTGCCGACCTCCTGGCCGGCGCAGATCCGCGGACACGGCCCTGAGGGCTGTCTGCTGCTGCCACCTTAAGGCTCTGAATTTGTACTCCAGCAAAACCCGTGCACGCCGTGCACTGCTCCCATGGGGACAGAGGGTGCTGCGGGCKGGCCAAAGGCTGCCCTTAGCCGCTGGAGGATGGCACAAAGCCCTCACCCTGCTCTTGCTGAGCCCTCTGGCTGCCCCACCACCTCTCATGGGAAAGTAAAGCAGGGTTTCACCCAAATTTTTGCATGCTTCTGCAGGCTGAGGAGAAACCATCCTTTGTAATCTGTAGGACAGAGTCAGAACAGATAATGAAGAAGAAGAAAGTTTCTCAGAGGAGGTTTTTACAGTCTGATTTTCTGGCAGGGATGGCAGCACTGCTGCCTGCCTGCTACCCCCGTGGAGAGAGAGGGCTTGATGCTTGTTTTCATCGGCTCTCAACAACAAATGAGAGGTGAATGTATTTGCACTCTGAATGCTTTTTGGTGACAATTTTTTTTTGTTATTTGGCTTATTGTATGATCTGCAGCCTTTCCATTCCCATTGTTCTTCCAGCTGAAAATTCCTGTGCTGTGTGACGCGGAGAGGGGGCAGCTCTAACCTGAGGATCTGAAGCCATTTTCCCAGAGCAACCAGACAGAAGAAGACAGCATGATCAGTATCAGCTCTCATGCTCACAGCAGAGACCACAGAATTCAGCTTGGCTTGGGGGCAGCTTTTCCCTCTATCTTTGTTCCCTGCGGCACCACAAGCAGCAAGGTCTGCTTGTAGGAACCTATGTGGATTCTGTTTCCCCAGGTGCAATCAGGTGGTGGGATCCATTTACCACAAAGCTGTCAGCATAGGAGGTGCCCTTCGCTATCACATTTAAAAGACTTGCACAGGAAAACAGGTAGCATTAGAAATAGTTGTTGAATTTTGGTTCTGAGTGCAAAGGTTATCCCAGGCATTAGGCCTAASTTCAAAACACAGGGAACACAAAGCAAGAGCTTTCTATTTTGAAATAGGCAATAAAATGTAATTAAGTAAATAGAGTAGCTGAGGATTTTTACTAGGCCTTTCCCTCTTTCTGGATATGAGACAATATGTTTGATCCTGGAGTACCACAAATGAGAAAGAAGCTGCAGAAAGGCATTAACTTACATATGTAGTGCCTGTGTTCAGTCCACAGGAGAACTAAGGTTTGTCATCTCCATCTGTGGCATGGCTTTGAAAATTTCCAGGTTTCCATGCTTTTTTAAGCAACCTAACATAAAGTTTCGTAGTGTTATTACCTCAAAAGCATTAATTTTTCATGGTTAGCTCAGCCCTGTATGTTGCTGGTGCTCAGCAGCACCTCCTGAACTGCAGGTTCCAGGCCACACAGGGAACCTGGGGTTCAGCAGGTTTAGGAAGCTGCTGCTTCTCTGCAGGTGGGTAATCTGGTTAAGGCAAGGAATTTGCTGTTTTGCCATCAGAAGGAGAGGAGCAGGTCCCAAAACCTCCCAGGGCGTTCCCTACTACTCACCAGCTGCACAGTAGTGTGATGTCTCTCAGCATCTATCCAGTCTTTTGGTCAGCTTAAAAATCACAGAAGTACTTTCAGTTTCCCTCGCAGCCACCACCTTTGATCCTTCCTCCTTCCTGTGGAAAGACCACTGTTCACGGATACCTCCTGAGTAAAAGTGTGTGAGTATTTTTGTTGACACAAAACCACAATTACAAATGAGTGCAGAAAAATAAGTTTGTTATATRTGGTTGCTTTTGAGAGTGTAGCAAGTACTACTGGCAGAATTTAACCTACAGATCATTTGGGAGGGAGTGCCAAAGGTAACGGACCGACTGAATGCCTGGCAGTAAGATCTTCCATAATTTCTAATTTCTATTTCACTCCATATGCTCCCACTGTTATTAATTCATCTGTGGGCACAGCTGAGCCAATATTTCAAATCAAAAGTTATTTGGGGGTTTTCTATTCATTAAAAAAAATACACATTCAGAGTTCCAATGCACATTCGGATTTGTGAAGCATAAACTATCATTGGGAGCATCACACAGAAATCAAATATAAGCAACTCATTTCACTGTCATAGTAACAGCAATCTTCTGTCTCCMGTACACTGAGAGAAACTTCTAAATGCTGACTTGTATTCAAGTAATTGTTTATCCTGACAGAAAAAGTGCAGATAAAACCATGAAAATTTGTTAATGAGAGCTTGATATTGCATTATTTATGAAAATAGCAAAATAATAAAGTCTGTGCTCTAACATGCATATTTCTCAGAAATTATTAACAGAGGGTTTAGATCATCAAAATTGTATGTTTGACTATTTTCAGTTTAGTGCATTAATATCATCTGGGTAAAAAAAGCTGGGACATATGCACATTTTATTTTTGATGTTAAAGTTTTACTTTATTTTTGGGTGTTAAAGTCTTCACTTTCAGTTCTGCTGCTCATCACCTGCTCCTGCCTTCATGGACTGCTGAGCAAAGGGCAGAATTCAGGAGATCATGACTTGTCTGACAAAACAATTTTCTGTTTGTGCCCTGTGAGCAGCAGCCCAATCTTCTTCTGCAGTTAAGCCTGGCCTGTCACTACACATGCCTTTGCCAGTGACAGTCCGCTGTCCAGACCATGCTGTCTTTTCCACTGCTACCCTCCTCCCCYTGTATTTCTCTACCAGTTACTACTTTGTCTTGTCATTAATTTCTGTCCCTAAAAGCTCCTCATGTGCATGTGAGTAAGACAGGAGCATTGATATTGTTGGGATTTGTGCTGATTTTTTAGTGAACAAAGCCAGAAGTGCCTTTGGTTTCCAGAGATTGCCAGGAGAATCTGGCAGTGGTTTGTAGTGGCTGGAGAAGTATCTGTTGTCAGGGCACTGTCACTTGTCCCTAGCAGGATGTGCCCAACCYACAGGGATCTCCCACTGCACACAGCATCAAATGCCTGATCTGGGGGCTATGCAAGGTTACTAATTAGCTACAGCAAACATCCAAGTGCACTAAACCTGTGTTCACTGTCTTTTAAGCTCAGGAGAAATTGAAGTGTCACTTCTGCCCTGCAGTGTTTGTGCCACCCTTTGAAGGGTGGGTYGCCCCTATTGCATAGGCAGTCTGATGCCAGGTGGGCAAAAGCAATGTCTCGGTTCACTCAAGGGGTTACTCATGTTTGATGTGCTGTGCTTTAGTTCCCCTACAGTTTAGTCTCAAACTCATGGGAAGCATATACCTGCTGCCCTCCCTCTGTAGAGGCTGGCACAACRGGGCCCCAGACTTGGCACAGCTCTACTGCTTCTGTAGAATCCGCTGGCAGAATGTGTCTGCCAGCCCTGGCCTAAGGCAAACACACTAAAAGGAGGTGTTTGAGAGGCCATGTCTGCATGCCTTGTCACACAGGGACAGGTCAGCTAATGCATGTTATCCTACGCAAAACAGCTATGCAAATGTGGCAGCATGAGGGGAGAAAAGGGGTCCTGAAAACGTGGCAGCATGAGGGGAGAAAAGGGGTCCTGAGCTGAGTAACAGCACACTCTCACAGTGGTGAAAACGTCTGTGTAACTTGAGTGAGGCAGGAGCTAACAGCATGCACCAAAAGAACCGCTGTGACATCACCATCGACATGCTTAAACAACGAAGTAGATAATGCGCCACTTTCCCAAGACAGGAATATTTTTACTCTTGCCACTGGAGCAATCACAGCCACCAAGCCAGCAGGAAGGTGATGTGAACAGAGATAGTCACTTTTACCTTATTGACAGTAAGGAAATTGTAACAGCGAGTGTACTTCAGAAGTAATGCCTCTCTTCATCTCCTCTTTCTGAGATGTGCTGAGCACATGCTGCTCTGAATGCTTTCCTGGGAAGCCAGGAATGTTCAGCAGCCATCAGACACAGGCTAATGAGCTTGGAGTGAAAAGTGAGAGAATTACTGCTGAAACCTGAAATCTGACTTTCCTATGAGGAAACAGCATCACCTAAGGTTATTTTGCCTGGTCCTGTGAACCATAAGCACAGGAGAAAAATGTAATTCTCTTTATAGCCCTTTATAGGGAAGATTAGCTTCCCTTTTTATTTTGATTCATAAATAACTGAATTGAGGACCTAACTATGAAAAAGTAGCATCCCTGACTATCCTTCCAAGACATGGAAACAGCCACAAAATGCTTCCTGTGAAATACTTCCTCTGCCAGAAGAAAACAATCATAGCTAGACACTTCGTGGAACAAAAGGGAGTTTTCAATTTACCTATTTTCATCTCTATTCTGAGATCTTTGGTAACCTATCTCTTCACTTTGTAATAATTATGGTATCAGTACTCATTAATGTCTTCTGCACCGAAATTTGTAGATTTTTTATCACAACTGAGTAAACAGCTCCATTAAACACATTTTACAAGCAAGGAATTGGAGCTAACAGCCAGCTGAGTGCTTGCCTCTAAGTCACAAATCAATGGTAGAATCCAAACCAAGATGCTTTTGTTTGTCTGGCTTCCAAAACATGGATTTAATCACACCATTATTTCCAAAGGTGTCCACTGATCTCATGTTTTAGGAAAGCAGTATGAGTTTTTCCAGACAGATTTAAATACATCTTGTATGGGAAAAAAAATTAATAATAGGATACTTTAGCCAGTGGCCATACCCAAAATTCCCCTGGATGCTCTCATTGCAGCAAAGCCCAAAGGTATAGGTATTAAACCAAAAATGAAAAGAAAAGTAATATATTCACAGCTCCTGAGAAGCTTAAAAAGCAAGAAACCAAAACCAGCAGCTGAGAGAAATCAACAGCCTATGATATTGGGGGCGTAAGCCATATTTTTCTGACAGTTTCACGAGAAAGTGTGAGTCAAGGCAACAGCTGCCAGTCATTTTCCGAATGAGCAGGCATCTTCCCAGAGCTCAGACACATCACAAAGGTTTAACGGAATCTTCAGGAGGCATTTTGAACAGTGCTGGTACCACAACCTGTGTGAAGCAGCACCTTAATTCATTACCTCCCCATGCTGTGCTTAGAAATGGCATATACTGAACTGTTTGGCTATCAGTGAAATAACAGTGGGAACATTTTGGCCTGTGAGAACCTGAACTTGAATTTAGTCATTAAAACCAAGCCAGCTTGTTTTGATCTCTGCTTAACACCAATTAACATGACGAGGATACTCTGGTTAGGGCCTGTAACTACCCTGGGCTTCCCGAACCGGCAAAACCCTTGCTGGGCAGTGTTACATGCAAGTGTGAGCTCGATCCTGGGTCTTCTCAAGCTCTGTGAAATGTCAAAGGAAAATAAAGCCATTCTGCTCTTATAATTTTGATTTTTCAGCCCTTACTGACAAAGGCTTTTCTAGGGGTGACATCATCTCAGTGACTGCTTTATTCATCCAGATGTTGACACTTGCAGCAATTGCACAGCTCACACTGCTAAACTGCTCACAGCATCACTGGATTCCATCTCCTTGACATCTTCCAGCACCAGCACAGAATTGTCTCTCTGGGGAGAAAGAAGGCGCCCAAGACATGCTTTGCTTTCAGTGCCAAGTTCAGAGTCATTGCTTTTTCAAGGGAAGGGACACATAAGGGGATGGGATGGCGTGAGAGGAAATTGCTTGGGAGGGGATGGGTGAAAGAAGTAAGCTCCAGCTACAACACACTTTGGTGAAAAGTGACCTGGTGTGATCGATATAGGAAAAAAGGGAGGAAGCCATGGGGAATTTAAGGAAGAAAAGCCTGATGAACAGATTTCTTTGCAATGTGGGAAGGTTGGCAGTAAGTCATAGTAACAGTAACTATGAAAGACTTGGCTATTTCAGTTCTGCTGACTGCTTTATTATGAACAAGCTGTTAGCACAGTCCATCTTAAGGCTGTAGAAGTACTTCCAGTGTTTAAAACTCCCATCTGAAGGCCAAGAAAGTCACAATGAACCAGCTGAGACTAAAATTTCTTGAGCTGGGGTTATGCTTCAGGCTAAATTTGTTTGGGAACATTCAGCCAAAAATTTTTTAATCCCTTTCTAATGGCTGACATAGTTCTTAGAAATCCATTGTTTATCTGACCTTCTCCTAACCCATTAGAAAAATTTCTGGTGATATTTTCCTTTCTCAGTTTAATGCTTTGAAGCATTACATGCGAAATTTGGCAGGAGGCAGTTTTCTGTTAGGAAGACACATTGCACCAGCTCTCTAAAACTGTGCTCAAACTTGGCTACGTTACAAGCACTTGAAAACCCAGTTTGCATGCGCTTGATAGAGCTCTCAGTTTTCCATCTGAAATTCCCCCAAGATGTCTGATCAGAGCAGGTGGTGGKTATTGCTGGCTGCCAGGGGCTGCTGAGGGCGAATGACAAGTGTGAAGCTGGTCTCTGCCATGCACAAAATGGTCAGGGGGAGAGGCCATCCGAGTGAAGGCAAAACATGCAAAAGAGAGCTCGTGGGCTGAAAAAAGGAGGTGGAGGAAGGACCAAAAAAATCTGGGACTGGGCRGGAGACTGTGTTTTCTGTGCCGAGAAGAGGCCAGCAAAGAGGAAAGGTTTCTGGGGTCTTCTCCAGCCCCAGGTCTGCTGTAGCCCGAGAGATGGACAGCCAGGGAATGAGAGCAGCAGGCTTCACACTAACCATTGTTGTTCCAAGAAGCTTTGCTACTCCAGAATGAGAAATTGCTGAGGTTTGGGTCCATCTACAGCTGAGGTGTTAAGGGGAAAGCAGTCAGTCTGCTGGAACTTGGACAAAAAAATTCTGAAAGCTCACAGAACATTTCGTGCTATGTGACCAGTGCTTCCTGGCTTGCTCCAGGCTTGAAGAAAAGAGGGAGGGAAGGAAGAGTGTTTCTTTAGCCATTGGAAAGTTTTCACTGCACCTCTATGGAGAGAGGACTATGTGATGCTGAGAAATTACTGAAACCGAAGTTTTCATGAACAGGCACTAATCTGTGACCTGCGTGTCCAGGGTGCCAAAGGTGTGATCCCACAGGAAGATCTGCAGAAACTGCTTTCAGCCTCAGCTGGGAGCTGGGCACGGGTCCTGGGCAGATGTGTGTGGCAGCTTCTAGACTTTTTCCCTCAGGTACCAGCACTTAAAATGTCATTTGCCTTCACAGGTGGCATCTCAGAGGGATGCTGTGGGTATGACTGCCTGCTCCTCACCCATGCAGGCACTGATGACCATTGTGGAAAAGCCCATTTAAACCACCTTTATGGTCAGGTGTGAACAGTAGTGGCAAAATAGACTTTGAAGACAAATGCTGTAATTAAAACCAGATTAGTAAGTGATCATCATCTATTCTGTGCACTGAATAAAGGGAGGGTCCTTCAAAAAGGAAATATAGCATGTAATTGTAATTAAATGTGGTCTTACGGACAATACGGACAAAACAACTCAACTAAAACTGCCTAAAAGAAAAAAAAGGCAACTCCTGCATTATATGATTATAATAAGATAATAATCTTATATTAGTGTTGTTTTGCAATATTAATTGGTCTTTTTCTTAAACCTGTCTTTGTGTTTGTATTTCACTATCTTCAGTCAAGGAATGGTGATGTCTGCATGCAATTTCTGTAATTTCACTTAGCTCATCTCTTAATTGACTATGCACAAAGACATGCAACCAGCACAGGGTGTAAGTAGCTAGCTAAAATTAATATGTATGGATTTGGAAGGTTTTTTCCCTGACTTGAAAATTGCTCAAAATATTACTTTATTGAAAAGAAATGCAAATGAACACCTTTCATTCTTCAGAAGAATAATTACCCTTTTCTCTTTCTCTCAGAAAGAGATTTGTTGTCTATTGTTTCTTTGCTGGCTTTGAAACTGTTCTTTTGAAATTACAAAGCTATAGCACTTGTTCCACTCCTTTGCAGAACTGGCAGTCCATGCTACTAGCCAAAAGTGGAAGAGATGTCAAGTTTGCAGGAAAGGATCATTTACCACGTGACTTTTTGGAAAGATACAAACTGTCTGTGTCAGTGTAGGGATTTCATTTTCTTTAGCTGATGCATTTCTCAGGTTGCAGCTTTGTCACTTTATGTCAAGGTGAACCACCAGAAGCAGAGAAGCTGGAGAGTTCCTATTTCATTAAAATTAAATCCACTTCCTGAATTCTGATCAACCAGCCTTGTTAAAGCCCACAGGTGAATGATGGGAGTCTGACAGCCTTTGGCTCTAGCAGCCAAGGTAAGCAAAGCTGAAAGGACCCAGGTGCATATTTTTCAGCTGAAGTTGACAGAGGTCAATCTCAAAAGGCAAGGTAACTTCYTTTTACTGGTGGGATGATCAGGAAATGTCCACTGACATTCTTGGGACCATATTTCCCATCTTTTTACTTATCATCTGAGTGCATGGATCATGAAAAACAATGTGGGAGGAAGCCCTTGCTTGCCTTTTATCATTCAACCATCTCCTGCTCAAACCAGTCCACTGAGTAGGAAGCTGCTGCAGCTCTGTCTCCTGAGACCTCACGCTAGAACTCTTTAAAATGTGGCAGATACTCAAAAGCCAACAAWCTACCAGGCTACTCTGCAAATGTACTTCAGCAATAGCTCTTCCAGGCTGCACTTGCCAAGAGTGMCCTCTGTCCCATCAGCCATGTTGTTAATAATCTAAACTTTATCAGTCCCAGCATAGATACCTAAGGAATGTCACTAGTGATCRTCTTATCAGCTGGACTCCGTACTGCTGATCCCACTTTTTCAGCCCCACAATCTGAATGATCATTCACCTGCTTTATYATCTACCTTGCCAGTCTGTATATCATTGATTTAGCTACAAGGATACTRTAGAAACTGGTGTTAAAGGCTTTATAGTGTCAAGGAAATAAATGAGATGCACTGATCTCACACTTTGAGGAGGTGCCCTCGAAGAACAACCAGCTCCCCTGGGCCCCTTTACTCTCCAGAGCAGTTTCCTTTGGGATCCTGCTAGGGAGATCCCTAAATGAAGTGAAATCTGCTCCCCTGAAGGCAAGGGCAGTAATGCTATTTGTACCGATGATTTCTTGCAGGGTTAATATTTCACAGTTTCATGGTTGCTGCAGGCAAACTTACCCTTGATTATCATAACCTGAACCAATTCTTCCTATTTTGTGAACAGCAAACCCAGCACAGCATCTCCTGCAGCTGTCTTATCAATTACCTGTGTCACGAAACTATCTTGGGCATGCTTGAGAAACCACCTATGCCTGACCATGCAGCCCTTCCAGTTAAAGCACTCGTGAATTAGTCCTAAGGCCTGCAATCGTGTGGGATGGCTCTTTTGACTTCCCCTTTGTCAAGAAGCCTGCAATGAGTGCCTTGCAGAACATTGCCCATGGAGCTTTGCCACCTTCTCCTTGTCCACAGGCACTCAACTGGCCCCTCAGCTCTCCCATGGCTAAGGTCTGGGTTCTTTTCTATGCACACCACTCCTCACTGTTTCCAGCCTGTGCTGAAGACACAGGCCCATCTGTGGCAGCTCTCCAGGAACATGAACAATCCTGGCGTGCCTCTTTAACTCAAAAGAAATCACGATTCTGCAGTYGTCAGTGGGCTGGTAATTCCCCCAGTTGTTTTCCATTCTACATGTTTGTTAACAATTACTTGAACCTGAACCCTTAGTCATGATGCTTTCAAAGCAGGATTCTGCTGTAGAGGCTTCAGCAAGGTAATCTCAGCGCACAGATAATGAGTTCTGAGGTGCCTCCCCTCCCAGGGGAAGGGCCATTTGAGGTCCTGGCTGCACATCAGCACCACCTGCACAGCATTTGCAGGTTCATCATCGCTTTGTAGCCTGAGCTTTCCATCACTCTTACAGCAACTGCTCCATTAGGAGTTTTTCTCTGATAATGCTGAGATCACAGATCAAGCTGTGACAGGTTTACTACTTCTTTCTATCTAGAGCTGACTGTCCTAAGAGCAAGGTTTATTGATCTATGATGGCAGAGATGCCAGGAGCACACAGCTCTGCTGCTTTAGGAAGTACTTTGACCAACTCTGTGATTGTGTTGGCATTACTGCTGCCCCAAAGGCTGGAAATTTGAGGCACCTTGTAATACATGGGATTTCTTCCTTGTGGCTGGGAATTCTACAAAAGCTGAGGTCATTGTGCTGACTGACAGTTTGAGTTTGATAAAAATTTTTAATCCTAGAAACATAAATAATTTTCAAAATCTCAGGTGACTGTTTTAGGCTAATTTCTGTAATAAATGTTTTCTGTAAGGGAATATTTGACCAAACCTGAGGTTTTTCAAGTTCCTGTGAAACCTATTCTTAGCCTGCAAACAGAGACCTGGATGATCTRTGTTTAGGAGCTGTTTCTTCCTTGACTTGCCTGTACTGACAAGAAAGTGACACACTTTTAAACAAACTCTTTCCAAATCACCCCATGAGAATGCAGCAGGACTGGTTACTTTTTATTAAGTTCTCCTTGGCTGTGGGAGAAGAAAACAAACACGTAGAAGTCAGCCAGTCCTGCCCTACTGAGGGCATCATTGGCAAGAGCTACCACTTTCAGCAGCAACAGAGAGACCTCTGAGCTCTGGCTTTGGAGTAATAGGAGGGGGAGGAGGAAGGAGGAATGACCCTCATAAACCACTCCCCTAGGGCTGCACTGGGCAGAGGAGGAGTTTACAGTTTGAGCCAAGCTTAACGTTCAGAGGCCCGGAAGTGCAGGGAGAGAGGAGCAGCAAAAAAAAAAAAAAAAAAAAGACAGTGAGGGAAGAGGAGAAAACAAAGAGAAAGGGGTGACTGTCTGGGCAAGAAAGTGAAAGAGAGGAGAAAAGTCAAAAGGAGGCAGAAACAGCGTTGGGTCAAAAGAAGAAGACAAGGAGTAGACAGGCTACAAAATGGCGTTGCTCCTGTGGCTGGGGTCCCAGCTGTCATCCCTCTGGAGCAACGTCTCCATGCTGGCAGTTTTTCTTACAGCTTTTACTTTACTGATTGACTTCATGAAGCGCAGAAAGAAGTGGAGCCATTACCCGCCAGGCCCAGCATCGCTGCCATTCATCGGGACCATGTTCTCCATCGACTTCCGCAACCCCCACTTCTCCTTCAGTCAGGTGAGTGCCAGCCCCTGCAGAGAAACACTCCGCAGGCAATCCACCACGGGCCCAGGAGGGGTGGGTCACACCCKGTCATCAGCCACTGATACATTACACAGAGGATAGGAATTTTCAGTTCCCCTGAAGTTTCTAGATTGAGCTTAAAGATTTACTAGCAAAAAAGATAAAAGAAAATGTAAAAGTATGCACACAGGATTATATATGTAGCTGGAAATGGTGGATAAACAGATGATGAAGAATATAATGGAGTTTTTGGCACATTATATAACAAGAGACAACAGCACAAGCCCAAAGGAAAAGTTAAAGGAAAGGTCACCTGTAATATTGAAGCACTCAGTGAGTACCACCCCAGAGACACCTTTAGATGACCCTCTAGGACCACAAAAGAACTTCTAGTAGAAAGCAGATGCATGCAGATTAGTCCTAGGAAATGTGATGTTTGTCTGAGCTAGGAAGCACATTGCAATGAATGTGTATGGTAATGATGGAATAAATACCATCTTGTAAAGTTTCATAACACATTCTGTTAGAGAAGTCCAGTGCTGCAGTAAAGAATGTCTGCTTTCTAGTACTTTAAATTGTGTTAGAAAGTTTATTTTTGGCCAATTTCAGTATCACTACCCTTGCACAAAGCCGAAGGGCAATGCCCTCTCCACAGTCCAGGATGAAGCAAGTCACTGCCTAAGGACACTGACCTGGCCTGCACAGATGAAGATATAATCCCACACCAACACTTACCAATCTCCATATCCCCATCTCTCTGTGAGCTCAGTGGGATACACCACTGTGCCCCTGGTGATAGGTAGATGCTGTAGAGCTGGTGACCAGCTTGGGGGCAAAGGAACAGGGGTTGTATAAACAAGGGAAGACAAACAAGGATTTCAGGCTGGTAATGTGGCTGCAGGAATGGCAGGCTTCCCTGTGAGGTACTAAAGCATGCGTGTAGGCATGTGACAGTTTCAGTTAAAGAGATCAGCTTGTGCCCAAAATCTCGGYGTTCCTATTCAAAGTCAGGGCTTAGCTTTTCTCAAAGGAAAAGCACAGCACAGCTTGCAGCAGATAAACCACAGGGGTTTTGTGCTTCAGCTTGCAAACTCTAAAGGCCTCTTTTCTAGGACAGTGCTGTTCAGCTGTCTGTCCAAAACCTGCCAAATGAAGAARCTAAATATAGCATTTATATTACGTGCTTGCAGGTAGTCCAAAAGTTTACCATTTTCAATTCATATCATGTCCAGGTCATGCTAGCCACAATCTTGACTAGTAATCATTTTTAATGAAGTATTTCTAGTGCCAGTGAAGTGCTAATTCCCTTTTCAGTCAGTCGTCGTGCAAACACTGTATTAAGTACTTCAATTCCTTGCAATTCTGCTGCAGTGCAGAAATGAAGAATCTTAGCCTTTTAACCAAAAAAAAAAAAAAAAAATAGGAAAAAAGAGAAAACTGTGGGGCAATGCTACTACTGCACTTTCTCTGAGCAACATGCTCCTGAGCTTTGTTCAGTGTTCCTAAGTAGCAGGGGAGCTTTGACCTGCCTTCCCCGGAGTCTATGTCTGTTTAAAGGGCTTGTCTACTTGGAGAAAACTTCGCTTCATGGCCAACTCCCATGGTGAGTGTATGGCTGACATGATTACCTGTGCAGCTATGACAGCATTATGTTGCTTACAGGTTACAGCAGGTGTAGGGTGTGTGCCAGTTACCAGTCATACTAGATATGTACACTCTTTTTAGGGAAAGTTAACCTGAAACTCCAGTGTGGAATTGCCTTTTCTGAACAAGTTTCTGGAAACCTGGCTCTGAATAGAGCTTTAGGAACATACGCATCTTTAAAAAGAAATTATGTATCACCTTATCATCAATATTTCCTTCAGTAGAAGTAGACTAACTCAAAACGTACTTAGTCTTTCAGATCAAAATAAATAGAAATATTAGCAAATAATTAATTATTGGTCACTCAGTCTTTGAAAATCCCCAAAAATGTTCTTGACAAAATCAAAAGTACTTGCACTATGTTCATGGTAACAATTTGGCCAGGATAGGCATATTCTAAATTTTTCTACTTAYAGAGTATTGATTCCTGCTTCAGCTGCTGCATGGCACTGCTCTGAGCTGTTGCACTGCTGAAGATCTCTGAATAAAAGCACCTCAAAGATCACTAAAAAGTAAAGGCCCTAAGGAAGTATATGGTAATATTTCTGATGTTACACTCAGCTTGTTTTTAGGGACATGCTTTTTTTTATCTTGGCAGCTTCAGAAAAAGTTTGGAAACATCTTCAGTCTCCAGAACTGCTGGACCAACGTGGTAGTGCTGAATGGGTATAAAACATTGAAGGAAGCCCTGGTCCACAAATCGGAGGACTTTGCTGACCGGCCATACTTTCCAATGTATGAACATATGGGCTATGGAAAGAATTCTCAAGGCAAGTCCCATGCAAATGGACATTCCTTTCTGGCATTAGCATGAGGAGAATTGGGTAGAGGCAAGATTCAGTTTGGTGCACCTTCTCATGTCCCCCTGTCAACCTCCTTGTGTGTCTGGCACCCTTTGGTGGCAACAGACTTGGATTTGATTAAATGTGGGCTCCCCTTAGTGGTTGTAGTACAGCTCCAGCAAGCACACACCTCTTTAGCTGTGTAAGGATGCTATGAGTGGTACAACTTTCTTTCCAGCTCCCAGCATCCACTGATTATTGCTTATGGCGCTAATGTAAAACAAAATGCTTATGCAAAACATTACTTGCAAGTTGTCGCAAAAAAATATGGTGACTTTGATTCAAGACAGGGTATTATCCAGCATCCTGCCCACWTCACATCCTCAGCTCCTGTGCAGTGGCACAAGCTGCTTCCCAGTTCACACAATCTATGGGAACAGTGCTGAATGGTTTGAAGGAGTGGTTCCTTTATCCCTAGCAGCTCTTGTTCCTCCCATTGAATCCCCCCATGCCTTTGCTAGCCATGCACAGTTATTAGAAGGTGCAGTGATCCATTTCAGAATTACTGTATGAACAAGCTGCACAAGGTCTGACTGTTTCATCTATTCACACAGACCTGTACCTTCAGACTCACAATTGGTGTTCTCTAGCAAAATTTGTTYAATGTACAAGTCAGATATCTCACATTTCTTGCTCATCCACAATTCCAGGGATTTCTACATCAAGGTACGGGCATGAATGGAAGGAGCTAAGGAGATTTACACTCTCTACCCTGAGGGACTTCGGGATGGGAAAGAAAACCTTGGAGGAGCAAGTGGTAGAGGAAGCTGGATTTCTTTGTTCTGAAGTCAAGTCTAAAGAAGGTTTGTGACATCCACAAGGATGGGGAAATCACAGAAAAGGGGAATACAGTGATGCAGAGAGAAGTAATACTACTTCTCTTGTTTGCCAGTCTTGTTTGCATGCAGTGCTCTCTTCTCATGTCAATGCAGTTTTTCTAGTCTATATGCATTCCTTGCAGCCACTTGTGTGTTATACAGTGGGGCTACTGTAACTAATCCATTTAAAATAGTAAACAAATAGAAAATTAGAAATAGAGAGATAAAATAGAATTATTCCCAGAGCTGAGTAACTTTAACCTTTACCTTTAACCTGAAATTTAGTGGAACATATTGATATTATCATATGCAATAAAAGTGCAGCTGAGAGTTCACAGCCTGTCATCTAGACACAGAACAAAGTGTTACCATCAAGTCACAGAACAACCCTGCAACTCAGCTTTTCTTGAGACTTTTCTCCTTTAAACACACAGATCAACCAACTATTAGTAAGAATGAGATGATCTTCACCTCCTRGTATGACGCTTTGAGTGGTTTGGGGGCTTTTTCTCCTGGTGACATCAAGRAGGCATTTGTGTATTCTCATTGCTGACAGATGACATCCAGCAACTTGGTGTTGGTGAGCTTCATTGTTGGTCTCCATTTCCATTTTCAGGTAAAGCTTTTGATATACATGTTCTTCTAAATAATGCAGTCTGCAACATGATCTACGCCATTGTCTTCGGAGAGCGTTTCAACTATGGTGATGAGACATTCAAGAAGATGTCACAGTTGCTTAAAAATTCCCTGAAAGAGGAAACTGGATTCCTGGCTACGGTAAACCACAAGCTGTCCTCTATTGCTTGAGAGAACTGTGGTTTCCATAATTTTTCTTTTTYGCATCACATAATACCTTCTCTCTCTTTCTTTCTCTCTCTGGTTCTCACACCCCAGCTTCTGAATGTGGTGCCCATTTTGATGCGCATCCCTGGACTACCACAAAAAGTCTTTCGAGCACAAAAGGAGGTAATGGACTTCCTAGATGGGCTCATAGCTAAGCATATGAAGACCTGGGACCCTGCTGACACACGAGATTTCACCGATGTGTTTTTAAAGGAAATGGAGAAGGTAGGGTGACACCAGCAGACTCTCTGGAGCAGTTTCTTTGGGGCAGTTTCTTTGCCTGTTCAAGCTTGTGAAGCTGACTTTCCTCATAGAGGTGAATAAAACCTCTTACCAAGTCATTTCCTACTTTTTTTCATTTCACGTTGTATCTTGAGAAGGAAGATGTTCTTCATGCCATAACTTCTTTTATTGTCTTAAGACATCCTGTTATCTGCTGATATTCTTGTTTCTATTTTTTACCTTCACATTTCCTTCAGAACCTAGCAACTTCCTTCTTTCCAGCCTACAACAATTTGAAGGCTTTTAAAACACAATGATTGAGTCCTAAGTTTGCACCAGGGAACAAGTCAACGTGCAAGATTTGTGTAATGTCAGTGCCTCAATGACTGATGCCTCAAAATCAGTTACAAAACTGGAGCAACAGACTGGCTTTTTGGTGTCATTGTCCCATCCGTAGCCTGTCTTTAAACCAAGTTATGACTTGAAACTACAGTGTTTCCTTTGAATTTCTTGCTAAGAACTTGTTCCCTAGATACCAGAGGAAGGCCTAAATCTGAACTTCACTGAAATTAAAAGGAGTCTTTCCCTCTATTCAGTCAGGCACAAAGTCAGTACAAAAGCAAAGACATTTGTATGAGTCTATCCATCCACCATATGTTTCTGCATGTGGAGTCGCTAAACTTCAAGTGCCAGATGAGCAACATAAGCAAATGCTGCTTGCAAATTGCTTCCATCATCCAAGTCCTCAGGCTGGACTGCTGCTCTGCACAACAAACCCTGCCATGCTGTGGTTGTTGGGCACTTCCAGCCCATGTGTTGCCTCTGCAGCTCACATGGGCAGAGCACATGACCCACATTACTCTGCACTGAGCAGTACAGCTAGGGGATGGATGTGAGCCTGACCATGATGCATCTTGTCACATCTCTTCTGTTCTCTAAGGTCACCTGATAAGCCAGTCTGATAAATCCCTCACCTCAGTTAACTTTGGCCAAGTCAGTCTCAAACTCCCTTGTCTGAGATCTTTTATTGGAATAACAGTTGAGTGTTAAATGCATTATTAATTGCTATCCATATTACAGCATAAGAATAACTTAACAGAAGCTAGTCCCTAAGAAAGCGAAGTATAAAGAGGATTAGAAAAGACAAGCAGATTCACTCATGCAGAGAACTTGTCATATCTCATATGCTAACAAATTTGAGCTCAATTAGCATTTGGATGAGAGACCAGTTTTGCTGAAAGTGGTGTTGCAGACTTAATAGGCAGCAATAATATCCTGACTGGGATTTTTTTTCCCAGTTGTAAGAAAATGTCAGGGCAAGAGCAGTGAGAATCTGCAATGCATAGCTAGATAACTCCCTCAAAATAATGCTAATTTTGCATTTGCCACATCAATGCAGCCTCCTCTCTACTCTCCTCTATAATCTGATCTCTTTATCATCTTATCGAACCTGAATAACTGTGTTCCACGTCCTCTGGGGGAAGATGTTGTGGCAAGTGGCAGGGGCTTGCTGTCTGTTTGAGCTGAGAGCACAAGGTGTTCACTTCTGTCCTGAAGGCAGGTGTAGCACTCTTCTTGGAATATATTGGAGGTGGTTGAGGACCTTCAAATACAGGAGGTAACAGAGTTGTAAAGTACATCAGTCATGCTTTGACTGTTGCCTGTGTTGTGCTCTACTCTCCCAATGAAAAACAGGAACATGCACACAAATATGGATCTAGTGCTTCTCAGTACTTCTCTGGACAGTGGTCTTCCAGCAAATACCCCAGCTCCAGTAACCCAGTTGTTTGCTCTCCACAGGGTAAGGAAGCTGAAGAGAACGGTTTCCACTATAGCAACCTTCGTCTGGTGGTCGCAGACTTGTTTACAGCTGGTTTTGAAACCACTTCCACCACTCTCCGGTGGGGACTGCTGTATATGCTTCTCCACCCAGAAATACAGAGTAAGTCAGAAACTTACAGAAGGGTGGCCTCTTTCCTTGAAGAYTCATTTTTGTGCAAGGAGGCTGAACATCTCTCTATGGTTCGGGGATTTTGCAATGAGAACAGCTATGGTGATTGTTGGTCTAGCAAAAACCTGGAAAAACATTTCCCAAACAGTTGTTCTGATGGGGAAGGGGAGGGAAGCCCTGATAAAAAGATTGGAGTTGGAAGGGCAAGTTCACTCTCGCCTTCATTTTGAGAGCTTCACCTGAGGATTTGCAGTAGTCAGTGTACCCTCTTCCAGTATTTGGAGTAAATGCTGATGGGTTTAAATTCTCTAATGGTGCTTGGCCAGGTAGTCTTCAAGCTGAATACAGTAAGGTAGCATGTCAAGTGGCAAGGCCTTTATGAAAGTTATTTATTTTTTACTGTGAGTAAAAAATAGTTATACAGAGACTGGTGAACTGAAAAAGGCCTTCCCATCTAGTTTCTGTTCCTGTCTCTTAATTGCATGTCCTGCTGTTGCAGTGTCTACAATCTCATGCAGCCAGTCTTCAGCTTGTGCTAGTCTCTTCTGGTTATCTAAAGGTCCTCTAATTCCTTATCTGTTCTGCTTTCAGAGAAGGTCCAGGCAGAGATTGATGAGGTGATTGGCAGAGAGAGACCCCCCAGTATGAACGAYCAAGCAAGCATGCCTTACACTAATGCTGTGATCCATGAAGTGCAGCGCTGCGGTGATGTTGCTCCTGTTGCGCTACCTCATATGACATACCGGGACACCAAGCTGCAAGGCTACTTTATTCCCAAGGTGACTGTGACCAGATAAGCAATGCAGCATCCTCTCCTTCTGTAGATGCCACGCATGGGGTGGGGATGATCCTATCTAACTCGGCAGTCTTGCACGTCCAGCCCCAGTTACAGTCACTGTTGAGCCCTGAAATAGGACATTTTGAAATGCTAAATTCAGGCAGATGGTCATATTTGTGCTCTAGGCTTATGCTTATTGTATTGAAGCCCGGCTGCAATGACAGATGAGTGTAAAGGTTTCCTTTCCTCTCAGTGAGCTGTGATATTCACTGCCTGTGTTGGAAGTAGCCTAACAGGCTCTCTRGAGGCATTCAACACCAGCTTGCCGGCTTTCCTGAGATGGTAGTAGTTAAAATCTAACCTCTGAAGCTACTCAAGTGCCATTGTCATTCAGACCAGTTCCACTGTGACTGCCCTGGCAGCAGGGGCAGAATTCAAGACTGGGAATTTTTTTTGGGGGGGGGGTTTTGGGTTTTTTTGGTAGCCTTGTGGTATCTCCTCTGGTTTAGAACCTTGACATGTGAAACAGGAAAGCTTTTTTATTTTCCATGGTCCCTGTGAAAGTTGGGCTTTGAAGGCTGTCAGTCAGCTTTTTCTCTGCTGCTATAAAACAAGTCCAGGAGGATATGAGAAGCAAAAGCTGTTTCCACTGTGTAACCATGAAATTGTTATTTGCATGCAACAGCCTTCATAAGGATACMAATTGCAAAAGTTCAGATGCTTCAGAGTGTAGGGCAGGCACTATATGCCATTGGAARAGGGCCCTGCTTTGCCTCTGCTTGAAATAAGATGTAGAAGTGGAAATGAGTGCCTTATGATGAGGCACCAAACAATAGCTGCTTATTAGATGGGAGGCACAGACTAAAGAGGRACCAAAACTGTTCCCTTGTGCCAAGGTAATGCTGCTGTTCTCACCTAAGTTGTTTCCTCTTGTGGGGGAGTGCAGGGGACAACTGTCATCGCCAACTTGTCTTCCGTGCTGAAGGATGAGACAGTCTGGGAGAAACCACACGAGTTTTACCCTGAACACTTCCTGGATGTGAACGGGAAATTTGTGAAACCAGAGGCCTTCCTGCCCTTCTCAGCAGGTAAAACTGAGGGGAGAATCTGGCTGCAAGTCAGAAGCACAGCAGGAGAGTGATCTGCTCCCCGCTGCGACCATTCCAGCATGGATTGGAGTATTGCCCTCTTTGACAGACACTTTCTACTACCTCTCTTGCAGGTCGCCGTGCCTGTCCRGGAGAACAGATGGCCAGGATGGAGCTCTTTCTTTTCTTTACCAGTCTGCTGCAGAAATTCACTTTCGTGCTCCCTGAGGACCAGCCCAAGCCACGGCAGGATGCTCACTTTGCACTGACAAACTCCCCACACCCATTCCTGTTGCGAGCTCTCCCAAGATAAAGTGCACACTGCTCTCTTTTCACTCACAGATCATTACCCACCTGAATTCTGTCAGAAACATTGCAGGTCTAGGCAAGATCATGCTGGATTCCATCTCAAGTCTGTGCAGAAGGCCACATCTGTGTAAAGTAAGGATCTAGCCCARTATCTTGTTTAGCTTAATTCTAGTTGTGGATCTCGAATCAGACAAGAGGGCTTCAGCTTCAACAAGGTGACATTTAAATGTAGTTTCAGAGTAGTGCTCMTGAAAAATCTTACCTTCTAAGACATGTATGTCCTCTTCATTCCATCCTGTTTATTACATTCTCCTGTTGTTGCACAAATATTGTGTTGTTTTAATTTGTAGCTTCAAAGAAAGTAAGTTTTTAATCCTGACAACCCTTATGCCATACTATGACTTCAGTAAGAGGAAATACCAAAGAGTACATAAATAATCCAGATGGTGTTTCAGCCACAAAAGAAAGTAATTTGTGAAATACAGAAATTTCTATAAATACATTTAAAGAGAAATCCTGTTGTTTAGATTTACTATCTCCTCTAATTAAAACTTCTAAAATTTTTTCGCATTACATAAAGTCAGCTCTTGGGCAGATTTGGAACTCACAAAGGGATGGAATTATACTGTTTGAAACTGTATGGACAGAGGTTTCAGAGTTACCTTTCTCTTTCTTCCTGCAATATTCCTGAMAAACTGTTTTGTAAGATATAAAAATATTTTGATGTTTAAATTAGTAGTAGCTGCCTTAGCACATCTAAAAAGACGATAGCACAAAGGAGCGCCTATGTATAACCACCACTAAAAAAAAAAAAAAATCTGAGATCGCGTGCATGTGTGCACTAGTAATTTTGTGTAATAGTAATTTTGGAAGCTATGAAAGCTTGAATTATGCAAATATTAACATAATTAAGATTAATTTCAACAGAACTGCACATTTATGCTTTTCATCTACAAAATAACTTGAAAGAATAAAAATTATGTGAAATGTTCTTTCTTGCCCCTCCTCGTTGTAATTGCTTCAGTCCTGCTGTGCTACTGCCTCTGATACTCGCCCGAAATCTCTCTCCTTTTCCCCAGCACCACACCTGGGTCTTTCAATATCCTTTCAGTGTTACTTKTCTGTCTGTTCAATGACACTGAACTGAACGTGTTTGGGTCTGTCGTGGCCGGCACATACCTAACAGTGTTTAAAGAGAATTTAACTTCACAGAAGGTCCCGGCATTGGTGCATTTGGATAAAAACATGGGTGTAGCTAGAGTAGGGGCTATCTTGCTAGCATGCAAGAGTGCACTGAGAGGAAGTCCAGCTGCACGAGCAAACACCGTCCGATTGCGGCGTTTCGGGAGCAAAGGAAACAAATAGCTCGTTCCAAATCCCAGCCCGAGCCGGGCCCTGAGGGCGGARCAGGCTCTGAGGGGCGGGGCGGGCCCGACGGCCTCGGGAGGCGGGACCAGGCACGGCCACGCCCATCATTGATCGCACCCCCTCCATAAACAGCAGTGATTGGCGTGTGYCTTGACCAATCGAGTGGAAGGCCGTGCGGCCTGAAGGCTAGAGTGGCAGCTCAGCCGGCCAATAGGAGAAGGTGCCGTGCCCTGCGCGTAGCCGCGGGCGGCGGGGGAAGCGGCGGCGGCAGCAAGATGGCGGTGGCGGGGAAAGGAGTGTCGGCCGCCGTGAAGCCGATCTTCAGCCGAGACCTGGGCGAGGCGAAGCGGCGCGTCAGGGAGCTGTACCGGGCCTGGTACCGCGAGGTGCCCAACACGGGTGGGTGAGGGACGCGGGGCCTGCCGCGCGGGCTCAAGGTCGGAATGACATTGGTGAAGCCGGCGGGCGTCGCACGAACGAATGATCGTGTAGGGATTTGTTAGGYTGAGTTGCACCTTGCCGGTGGAAAAAGTGCAGAGGGACGTGGATGACCGCAGTAGGTGTTGTGTTTCTCTTAGTGCACCTGTACCAGCTGGACATCACGGTGAAACAGGGGCGWAACAAGGTGCGGGAAATGTTCATGAAGAATGCCCACGTTACGGATCCACGGGTGATAGACATGCTGGTTATTAAGGTACAGTTACTTCTGATTTGTTGAAACTGTGGAGAATGTAGATAATTGATGGTATGATGGAGGAGAGGAACAACTTTGTACTAGCTTGTCTGTGGAGGGGTTGTCTCCTGCAGTTGGATTGGTTTAACTCTGTCAAGAAACCTGTTGATAAGGGATGAGTGTGCTTTAGAATTCAGCAAGTGTAYGTCAAGCAAAGTGGCAGTTTAAATATTAAGTTTGTTTATTTATATTATTGCCTGCTTGCTTTTTTTAACAGCAGCAATGAAAGAAAGGGGAGATAGGTGTTGCTTGCTAGTTTACTATTACAAATGAACTTTCTGCCCTCTATAGTACTTCCTTGCATTGGCAAATGGTTTTCTTCACTGATTCCGAAACATATATTACAGTGTCAGTACTTGGTGGGAGGCTGGTTTTGTGTGGCAAAACACCCCAACTGTGTAACACATCTGGTTGTGTCTCAGAGAGACATCYCTGAGAGATCTGTCTGGTTCAAAGCAATAATCAGCACACCAGGCTTCAGAATGCGTCTGAGCAACAGTAACTAATGCATTAGAAAACTTTCAACCAAGGACTGCCATTTTTGGTTTCTTGCATTTGAAGACAATTATCTGTCTTTACATAATGAAAATATCTAGAAACAGAATCCTGCATAGTATGGCAGGTGACAATTCCAGGCACTCTYATTTTGCTCTGTGCTACCATCCTACAAAAACCAGTACAAAAGACTGAACTCATGAAGAAGTTACATATCTCTGGGGCAGTGATTCTGATGCAAAGCACTTGGTATCAGTGTATCTTACAGCTAAAGTGTTGCTGTAAACAMTTGTTCACACAAATTCAGTAGAGGTGCTCAAAGTTAGGAATGTTGTGTAGAATTTTGTGGGAGTTGCTGGTCATGAGAGAAACAAGGCAGTTTTAAGAAGGGGATAGCTGTGCTGCAGAGACAACAACTTAAATCCCAAAGCAGGAATGGTTTATTTGTGTCATAGTGCAGCTGATGCATGCAGGCTGTAGGASGACAGAATTGTTGATACAGCTATTTTTTACTTGGGTGTTTCTAAGTGCATTCAAATCATTTTCATAGTAGTGTGTGGTTAGACTTGAGCTCTTAACTGAAAACTAGTCTAAAATTCTTTTGTTTTGTGTGCAGGGGAAAATGGAGCTTGAAGAAACCATTCATGTCTGGAARCAGAGGACTCATGTCATGAGGTACTTCCATGAGACGGAAACCCCGCAACCTAAAGACTTTCTGTCCAAATTCTATGCGGGCCACAATCCCTGAGAAATTGACTTTGTGTGTTCCTGCCTTATATTACAAATAAAGTTCTATACAATAGAAAAAAAAAAAAATCCAAAGAGATTCTCTAGCATATTAGGAGCCTAATGACTAGATGAATCCAGAGCATGTGCAAATGATGATCTGTTTGAAGAGCTGTAATTTCCTAGTTTTGCCAGTGTGTATTTTCAGTGGATGGCATTTGTGCCATCACTGGCCCTGGCGTGTTTCCTGAATAACCGCGACACATCTTCGCTGTGGGGCTTTGTGCTTAGCCTGCAGCCCAATCTATGGCTGGTAGCTCTGTGAGGAAGAGAGCTGGCCTTCAGAAAAGCCACTGTACTCATTGAATTATTCTTGTGCTTATCTGTATTCATGGAGTGTCTTTAAATTTCATGCTATGATTTTGTTGACCTTGTGTTTTTTACTGGACACTAGTCTCCTTAGTTCTTCAAGAGAATATATAAAATCCAATAGGCAAATAAAGCCTTGTGCATTAAAATAYMAGCAGAGTTTGTTTCTCTGCTGTAAAATTAAATCACCTGGAAAAAGGGGGGTTTATACTCTGTTTTCTAGAATAGGAAGGCTCTGTAAGAGCTTCTGAAGCATAGCAGGAGATAATGTCCTACTATCACCTCCTCCARTGAAACAGGAATTACTGGATTCCATTTGAGAAGGGTAAAGAAAATTTATTCTTTAACCAATCAGAAGAGGTTTTCAGCAGGTAACTTGGTGCTGGAGCTCCCCTAGATGTAACCAGTACTGGATGTTTGTAGTACACTCAAACTTCTTTTTATCCAGCCTAAATAAACTTTTTATCCTGCCTAAATACTGGGGCTTTCTTCCCCATAGRAGGACTGTAACACAGCACTCCTCAGCACCTTGGGGCTTCAGGGGTGACATGTTTTTAAGGACAGAGTTGACACAGGAGGAGCCCAGGAGAGACTGTGGGACAAAGCGACAATAAGGAATTTGGCAGCATATAAGACAGAAAAGGTAYRTGTTTGATTYCCAAGAGCAGATGAACTGGAACAACCACTTCTCAGGTAGCTTTGGGGAAGGAGGGGGCCATTCAGATASCAAGTGACTCAAGACCTGACAGCTGTCTTCAGCTACAGCTCTACTMAGATTACAGCTTCCCTTTTCTCAGTGGTCATGCTGGAGTTACTGAGCAAACATGAAAAGCTGTGCCAAAGAATAAGGGAGCACATGATAATGTTGGAACTATACACCCTGCCCAATGTGTGCAACATTAAAAGWGACTTTTAACAGCAACACCAAAAATGAAGAAAAGTGGGCAGCCAAGAGAAGAGKCAAGAYCTAGTGACCAGAAACCATGAGACACTGGTGAATTGCTGGCTTAAAAATAAATAATTGACCAGCTTCTCAAGGTTTCAGTCTGAGAAAACAGCTGGTCTGATGTGACTAAAGATCTTCTTCATATGCTGTAACAGCAGAAAATACCTTTTAAGTGTATTAGACAAAGACTTAAATGCTATAGTTAACATTTCAATGAAAAGAGGAGTTAAAGTTTGTATACAATTAATAAAACAAGTATGTTAGGGCTGTTTCAGAAGGAAATACTGAACAACCTTGGAAATACTAAGTACTTGGAGCCTGTGTTCAGAGATTAAATGCTATAAAACGCATGAGCACGTTCACTTGCCACTTGTGATCTCAACTTTCTAGCCAAGCCACTCAAACTTTTAGCACTGTGATGACAATATAGCATTTAAGCTTCAGTGAGGTGAARGTAATAACACAGCCCCCATCAGATACACCTGCTAGGTTGCTGAACCACAGTGCCATTGTTCCCTCCATTCTTTAACAGGGCTGTGTTGTGGGGCTGCAGCTTCCCCTTGSATTCCTCATGTCCTGTAGATAAGCACTGAGCTATTGAAAGGACTCATAAGAGGAAGGAACTATGAGGAGAGCCTCCCTACTGGAACACACATACAGAGGTAGAAAGGTTAAGATTGAAATGCTAGGACACAGGCAAACAATGTATAAAAACACAAGACCAAAGTTGCACATGTCAATCTCTTGATCTTTAATTGTTTCCCATGTTGCTAATTAAAGGCATCCCAAGCAATCTTGGATGAGGTGAGTGTGTGTGTGTGTGCAAGGATGCAGGGCCTCTCAAGCACTTCCTTCAACCCTGATCTACAGATTTCCATCCCAGAGATGTGTGGGACACTCACTGGCAGAAGGGGATACAGAGCCCCTTGTCCCATTTAGGAAGGACAAAACACAGGTGACAGATGTTGGAACCATTGTKTTGTCAATGGCTTTTTCCCTTCTGTTCTTCTGTTACAGTGCTGCAAATAGAAAAACAAGCTGTTAACTCTTCAGATACACTACTGAGCTGTAGTCTGTATCCTCCTCCCAAAAGGACACTTTATGGGGTTTATATAAAAGGAAATTTCCAACAGGCCTGTGCAGTCTCTACAATCTTTGAAGTCTTAGTTTATAGTTGCACCGTGCATGCTGGAAAACCCCCTTATCAACTGGAATACATCCACCAAACTGATTATAAAGCAACACTGTTTACAACAACTTCTCTAAAACAGTTTCTTTGTTCTTATAAAGAATAAAGTACACCCAAACTCAAATCCTTACACAAGGGCAAGCCAAACAGAGTAACATAAAATGGTAGTAAGCCTAGCATGCAAAAGTGCAGATAAGGCTGAATTATTTCCACTCTTCCTTTCTACAGTGAGACTGAATGGTCCAGCTACTCCAGAGATCAGTGCTGTAATACCCACCAGACAGTTTGTTCTGATGGGTTCTAGAATTCTTTTAAATTGTT
Source organism: Malurus melanocephalus (assembly GCF_030028575.1). Classification (NCBI taxonomy): domain Eukaryota; kingdom Metazoa; phylum Chordata; class Aves; order Passeriformes; family Maluridae; genus Malurus; species Malurus melanocephalus. The sequence continues at coordinate 4,389,311 of NW_026623249.1, read as the reverse complement.
CACCTATATCAGAATTTCAGACAATAAATAATTTTGTTTTARAAGAGTAGTTCTGTGAATTAGGAGAAGACTTTWAAACAGGTAAACAAGCAGAACAAAAGCAYAGAATCGTTTAGGTTRKAAAAGACCTTCAGGTTCATTGAGTCACAGTTGTTAACRCAGCACTGCCAAGTCCACTYTTACATCCTTAAGTGCCTCATCTACACCTAGTTTAAATACCTCCGGGGCATGTGACTCCACTGTTTCCCTGGACAGCCTGTTCCAATGCTGAACAACCCTTTCTGTGAGGAAATGTTTCCTAATAGCCCATCTAAACCTCCCCTAGCACAACCTGAGCCCATTTTTCTCATCCTATCACTTGTTATTGGTCAAAAGAGACCAACTCCCACCTGGCTACAGCTTKCTTTCAGGTAATTGTAGAGTGTGACACTGAGCCTCCTTTTCTCCACTCGAATGCAGTTTTTCCAGTCTCTAAGAAATGCATGGTGTGGAGATTGCACCAGTCTGGCCAGATACCAGTCTGGCCTACTCTGATATAAAACAAAAAAGTTCATAGCCAAAGGCAAATCTGTGTCTGTGTGTTTAACTGCAAATGCGCTTTTTAAGCTGTTGCTGGCTGTATTTCCTTGGCTGAGATTCCCCTCCCTGCCCCAAGCYAAACGGGAAGCACAAATAATTAGATTGCTGGTGTAGTTAATGATATACCTTTTAATCATCGTCATCGTCATCCTCCGGGACAAAGATATCATGTTCTTCAAGTAAGGCTGCAAAATTCTTACTGATCTGAGTACCAACATACAGGAAAGGGATCACGACGCTGAACACTCTAAGGAGGCCGAAAGGTGTCTGGAAGGAGTCGATTGGAAAAGTGAATCTTTACCAGCAAGTGGCAGTTTGGCTGAACCACCCAACTCCCGGCTCCACAGGAGCGCGGAGGGCCTGGGAAGCGGCGGGAAGAACGCTTTGCCATCCCTAGAGCCAACCCCAGGTCACGGCATCGCGCTTTATTATAGTATTATGGTATTATAGTATTATAAACACTCCCGCACGGGCGAGCAGGAGCCCGCGGGAAGCCGGAGACAGGGAACACCTGTGGCTTACAAACGGGGAGAGGTGGTCACCGGTGCCAAAGGGCGAAGCGCAGGCGGATACTGATCTCCCCCTTATACCGCAGCGCTGCCCCGCTCGGGGGGACGCGGGGGACACGGGCCGGGTCAGGCCCGCCCGCTCGGGGG
>NW_026623249.1:4323089-4387981 GCF_030028575.1 Malurus melanocephalus | reverse complement strand
GGGGGACGCGGGGGACACGGGCCGGGTCAGGCCCGCCCGCTCGGGGGACGCGGGGCCGCTCCCTTCACCGTCCCGCTGCCGAGCGCTTCCGCATCCACGCCCACGCCGCCCCGCTCATTGGCCCCGGCCACTGTCACTCAACGATATCGCCCCACCCACAKCAGCTGCGCCCGCACCGATTGGCCACCGCTGCCTCCGTTGCTGCCGCCCCCGCCCGCTCGCCCCTCACTCACCTTAACCGGCTTGGGCAAAATGGCGCCACTGCGGGTGACGGTGGCGCTCCGGGAGGGCACCAGCCGCACGGTCGGGGCCCGGCCCGGCTCGCCCCAGCCCGCACGCCCCGAGCGAGCCACGGCCGCCGCCAGGAGCCGTCCGGCTGCCGCCGCCATCGTCCCGCCTGCCCCGAGCCGCGGCCGARCCCAGGAGTGAGCTGCGATCTCGCGAGGCTTGTGGGGAGGCGGCGAGATCGGCGCTGCGCAGGCGCGAGTGGAGGCCGCGCCCCTCCCGGAGCCGGGGGCGTTTGTCGGTGCCGCGGTGGGAGGGGAGCGCTGGAGCGGCCCACCGCCGCCTCCCGATAAAAGGAAAACCGGGCCGGGGGGAATGGCTGGGCCCTGCAGACACCTCCGGGGGTTCAGCTACATAGGCAGTGCGCAGGCTACWAATCAAACCAGTTTATTCGGCTTCACGGCATAAAATACAAACTCTAAACAATGCAATAAGATGCGTAATACAAGTTCCTCGCATAAAACAAACTTAAACAATGTAATGAAATGTGTAATACAAGTTCCGCGTGTAAAACAAAGGTGCATGCAAAACCGCCTCCTAAAAAAAAAGAAACACATGGTCCTACCTAAAACAGAAGCACTTGGAAAGGCGGGAGTTGCTCGTAGTGTTTTCCAGGTAGTTGTGTGGAGASAACGCAAGTTTGGTGCTGGTGAAAGATGCCCCCGTGCATTTCAGTCGGGGCTATTTCAGCTTTCAGCAAAGGCAGCTGAGAGAGGTAACATTGAGGGGTCACTCCCCCACGCACTATTAGTGCAGTAGCTATTGTAACAAAACATGATCTTGGTCATGAYTGTCCACCACATGGTAACAGTGGCCACAGGTAAAACTTGTCACCTGCATTCAGCGAAAAACACCAGTTGTACCACAAAATGTACTGAAGTACCAAATGGGAAATGCCAGCCTTAGAAAAATGTAAAGATTTCATCAATTATTTTAGCAGGGTTGGGATCCCTTCTCAGCACAGCTTACAAAGGCCGTGGCAGAATAGCCCTTTTTCAGTCTTCGATTTCTTTTAGATTTTAGCACTTTTCTCTCATTGCTTTTGCACTAAAGAAAACTCTTAGAAAAAGATCTTACTTCAGTACTTTTAAGAAAAGTACACAYTCAACTTTAGTGTTCAAGCTTCCTCTTTACCAAGGAACCTGTTTTGTGCTGTCCTGACATTCTCTATTTTTAAAACTAAAAAGGGAAAGTGGAGGCAGGAGGTGAAACAGTCCAAACCTGACTGACTGGAGAAAAACCCCCAGTGGCAATCAGTCTTATTTTGCTGCTGGGGACAATGTGCAGTGAAAATTCTCTCCTTCCCTGTAACAATCTCTGCAGCAAGACAAGAAAGGTTGCTCCATTAGCCAGCGGAATGTTCAACCTCTGGAAGATGAAATCCTGACCTCTTGCTTCAAAGGCGCTGCCAGCACACCCAATTCAAGCTGGGATAGTTTGATAGCCTCCATCTCTGAGGAGACAGTGGGGCACTCAGGGGCTTCCTGCCTAATGAAGCAAGTGGCAGTAGTCATTAAAAAGCCTGTACTCGTACAAATTTGGACATGGCTCCAATTATGGCCCTTTTCACTCAGAACAGTGGGATGGTGACGAAACCCTGATCAAGTGCATCCGAAGTCATGCAGTGCTGTGGAAATCTAGCAAAAGCCCAGGCATGGACGGCTGGGCCGAGCACAAATGCAAATCAGGATTCAGCCACTTTCTTGTCAGCACTGCAGAATAAAACGCAAAATTACTCCAAATGCGATCAGACAGAAAGCAGAGTGCAGCGCCTCATTTGCAGGATTTAGGATTTAGTTGGGATATGTGCTAATGCAAAGGTAGGTAGTGTGGAAATTGTGCTATTTGAATGGGAAAGATTAAAGCATTAAATATAAGCTCTTTAGCAGTGTTAGGAGCACAATACTGGCTTATTAAAACAAACTAAGCTTCTTAAAAGTGAAACTGCCCTTAAATGAATAATACTGTCTCAGTTCCAGTTCTGACAGACCTGGTTTTGTTAATTTATTTTCCCTTTCAAGTAGCTCCCAATTCTTGGGTCTCATTTAGGAACTGCCACTACATTTTCATTTGTTTTGGATGTTGAATCTTTACTGTTAAACTGCTATATGTTAATCTGAGACATCAGGAATATTCTCTCCATATTATGTAAAATAAAAAAATAAACACAGGAAAATGCTTGACAAATTTGACCTTGGGCCCGAAATACCCATGCTCATAGCAAGGAGACACCAGATAGTGCAATCTCCTGATGCTGCTCCCYTGGCATGGGGAACAGGGACATATTTGCAGCCAGGAATGCTGCAGTACTGAACTCTTCAAGCAGCAGGTAGGGAGGCAGAGCTGGCCCCTACGTCCGACCAGTTGTGCTGCTGATGGATCCTGGGCCTTGCCCCATGGCTGCCTGCTCCTGATTTTTCTGAACTGTTTTCACAAAAGCAAAACAAAAATAATCCTCCCAAACTTGAAGACCCTCACTGTGAAGYAATATAGCCACAAACTGGAGAGCACTGGATTGTGTAACTTGCAAGTGAAGGTTACACTCTCACTGCCCAAAGTCATATTTGTAAGATCTAATTTAAGATCTTATTTCCTCTAATATACCATTGAGCTATAATTAGGCAGGAGGCTGGAAGCTCATMATCCAAAACTACCAGAGATACATATTCAAAGGCACCAAAAATTAACAGAATTATTTCTCCATGGCCAATCTCTACTGGCTATTGCACAGTAGGAAGCCAAGTGTGTTWAAGTCCAGAAAAGTAAATAGGTTCCAGCTAGTCACGACATGAAATGGGCTTTTGCTTTCCTAGCAAAGCTCCTTAATAATAACAACACAAATCAATTGGATAATAAAACCAGGTTTAACATTTTTWGAAGGGAAGCATACAATGTCACACACTTTTTCTCTGAAAAGCAGCCCTTGCCAAGAGGATAAGGGAAATTTTTAAACCCCATCCCAAGGGTGTTTTAGTCCCTGGACTTGGCACCCACCWACTTGTACTGTCTACCTTGTGGCCAAGGTTTCTGACCTACTGCTGGACAAGTCTGTTTCCATAGTGAGGTGACAGGTGAGACTCCCTGCAGCCCTCCCAGCCTGCTGGGAGGATAGGATGTCCTGCAGAGATCAGCCAAGCAATGCTGACATGAAATCAGAGAAAAGCGCCAGCAAGCCAGGTGGAGGCTTGGTAAAAGGCAGTAATGTGGTTTTGATGCTGAAGAGGCAAACTCAGACACTGCAAACACTGCTACCTGTAACTCACTCCCACAACTTCACTTCTCCTGAGACCAGCCCTCTCTTCCTCCCATTTCTTCAAAGCCTCTCCTCCAACTGCACAGCACTGCCAGGAGCTGGACAGAGCCACAACACTGAGAGGCCCTGCAGGAGCGTGGCTCTGSACACCCTCTTGGGCAAGAAGCCCGACAAGCTGACTGAGCTCTGCGTGGCACTTTGCAAGGGCTGTGGTCTGAAGCAAAGGCTGAGGAATTTGCTCCTGGCCAGGCAAAGAGGCTTTAGCATCCCTGTTTTGGGAAACCTTGGGTTGGAGATATTAACAGGCTTGACTACCACTTGACAGAGTCCAGATCAGCCCTGGGGAGGTCCTGGCGTTCTGTGTCTTCAGGCCAAGCTCCATGTCTCCATTTCAGGCTTGCTGCTGAATATGAGCACCCAAAGAGACAGTGGTAAGACCATGATATCCAYGTCCCGAAGGATTTAGCTGGAAGAAGGGTTACTGCAGATGAAAGTAAAAAAACAATGCAAGAGCCCCAGCTGCTAGGCCAGCAACAGCTGCAGTGGCTCACATGTCCTGTAGTGAGAGAGGAATAAGGCTGGAGGCACGCGCCAGGGCCAGTGGCCTGTCRGAGGCACTTCATAAGAGCCCAGCCTCATCTGCTGCAACAGAAGAAAGGCAGAAGGACTTTGGCACAAGACCACAGACACTAATAAGCACTGACCAAAACCAAAATTCCACACTGAGAAACAAAACAAAAAAGAAGTGTTGAAGGAGAGGTAGAGGATGAAACACCCGGAGCATTCAGCATATCAGGGCAGCAAGTGACCAAGCCCATTGGCTGAGGTTCATTCATTGCACATGTGCTGATTTGGGCAGCTTCTATCTCCAGCAGAGAGAGTTTAAATAAATGTGGCTCCCCTGGTGTTACACACTCTCCATATGTATAAAGCCTCATGGAAATGAAATATGAGGTTTAGAGGAGATTTGAATCCCTCCCAAGTGAAGCATACACACAGCCACTCATGARGGCAGGGGCAAGCAGCGTCCCTCACTTCACCCTTCCTGCACGGAGGACAGGCTGGTCAGCATCAGCTGGCCAGTGACTTGTGTCCTTCCCCCCAGTCACGGGTGTCCCCTCTTCTGCCTCTCCTGCCACTCGCGTCTCAGCACCGCGATCTCCTGCCCATACCAGTTATGCAGCTTGGAGAAACAGACTGTTTCCGGTGGGACTGGGCTCTCCAGCATGGCCAGTGAGAGGCCAGGCACTGGGGATCCTGTGGTGCTGCAGGCGGCCAAGCGCCGGCGGGGAGGCAGCGGTGGGGGCTTTGTTTGCCCCGTATCGTAGTCAGTGCAGGTGGCCCCACCGGCGACACAACCACCACTACCCCACGTGGAGTAACCATTCTCCAGGGTGGTGGGCTTCTCCTGGAGAGGCAGCAAAGCAGGGTTGGAGAGATGCCTCTTCCTGCCAGAGCAGGATGACCTCTGTGGAGACTTACGGCAAGCAGCCAAGCTCTTGTAGGCTTCCTCCAGCTGCTTCTCCAGCTCCTTTACCACCAGCCGCATGTAGTCGAAGCTGGCCCGTGAGAGTGCCTTCACCCAGGCCTCCATGGCAGCCTGCCCGTCGGCCACGAGCACATAAGCCCTGGCACCAGCATCATCAAAGCGGATGGCAAAGGCAAACTCCTCGGAGGCCTCGCACAGCTCCACGGTGCAGCCCTCCAGGACCACAAGCCCCACGGGCTCCCGGCTCTCCCGCTCCTCGAAGTAGAAGAGGAGGTTGCCCTTGAGGACAAACCAGCGGCGCTGGTAGGAGGCACCATGGTGGTGGGCATGGTGGTGGTGCCGCTCCACCCGCTTGCGCAGGAAGCCAGCATGGTCAGCGGGCGAGTCACAGGTGGCGTAGTGGGCCACGCTCCGCTCATTCAGCTTCATTGCCCCACCTAGAAGCAAAGGAACAGAGCGGGTAGAGGTTGTTTTGGTGTGAGGAGCATGTCACYGGCCCCACCAGGAGAGGCCTGATCTGGCTCCAAGGGACAAGCAGGCCCAACTCCAGCAGCCACCAATACAGGACAGTGTCTAACCTGCCAGGTACCCCGACAAAGGGCAGGCCGGTTCCTCRCTGCTGCAAAGAGGAGGTCACTAGGAGAGCCTCACCACCCAGACACCTGCCTTTTGTGGGAACATCAACACTGCTGTTTTATTTCTTATTCCAGGAGTGACCTACTTTGCTAGTTTTTTATGGGGCACATCAAAGAAATTTGCTTCTCTGCCTGCAAGGCATTAATTTTGCTCTCTATTACAGGGCAGGATAAGGAAAGTGTTTCAAACCCAAGGGCTCTGGAATTTCCACTTCTGCACCTTTTCCCTACACCCTGTCCAAGCAGGACCACCCACAGCCACCAGCCCTTCTAGCAGCAGAACTCCCAGCTCCAGCAGGTTCATCAGCAGTGGGGTGCAAGGTGCCATACCAGCTGTTCAAGTCAGACTGCAACCCCTCGCTGTCTTCCTTGGCCAGGCTGCTCCCTCGCCGAGGGTCTCCAAGGCTTCAGCACAATAAGCCCCATCCTTTGTCAGAAGAAAGAGTATTAGAGAGGGGGTTATGAATGGTTTGGGACTGAAAGAACTAAGAGCTGCATCACTTCCACCCCAGAAAGGCAAGCTGCTCTGGAAACCAAAATGGCAAAACTTGGGGCACATGCACTGGCTTCAAAGCCTGAACCCCATTCCAACTCAGGCCAGTGCTCCTGTGGGTTTGTTTTCTGGCTCCTGTGGGTTTAGTTTGGGCTTGTTAAAAGAAAATAATGTTTTGTAGAAGCTGTCACTGCTCCGTTTGTGGAATCACTGCCCCTGTGGCAGGCAACTCGGCAACTCAAGGACAGAGCCTCGAAGGACAGAACCAGCACAGCCTTTGTGGATTGTTCAACTGCAAAACGTTTTCCAACCACTAAAACTCCACATACAAAAATATGCACAAAAGAAACCACAGCTACCACTTCCCTTAAAGATCTGGGCGCTGGGAGCTCCCCACTGCTGAGCAACATGCAGAATCCTTCCYGGAGCCCTTCTTTCCCATCAGGGCTTGTGGGGCAGGGCTGAGGACACGGGGGCAAGGACCCGAGGTTGAAAAACACACAAGTCCCCAGTCAGATACAAGGAAAGGCGGGGGGTGCTCTGCCCTGGGGAGCCTCCAGCCTGGCACACTCAGRCTGCGGGCAGCCGGGGCGGCCCAGGCCGGCCCTGACACGAGGGGGCTCTGGGGGTCCCACGTGTGCGTGTGCAGCGCTGGGCTCTGTGTCTTTGTGTGCGGACGCACGCCTGTGCAATGGGGCCGCGTGTCTTTGTGTGCCACTCCGTGCGTGTGTTCATACTGTGCTTACGACCCCCGCGGCCCCGCACCCGCAGCCACCGCTGCCCTGCCCCGGCCCGGCCCCGGCGCCACCCGGTTTTTGCCCAGCGCCTCCCCTCCGTCGGCGCGACCCCGRCCCCTGCCCGGCCCGGCCCGGCTCACCTCCGGCCGCTCCTGCTAGTCGGTGCGATGCGGGGCAGCCCCGGCCCTGCCGCGGCCGGGCGGGGGAGGGCTCCTGCGGCCGCCGGGGCCGTCCCGGTGCGCCGGCAGCACCGCCCCGCCAGCGGCCGCGGGGGAGAGGGGGGGCCGGGGGGCRCCGCAGCCAGACCGGAGCCGCGTCCTTCCGCAGCTCTTCGCTCTCCCCGCTCTGCGGGGTCCTCGCCTTGGAGGGACCTAAACTCYCACTTCCAGAGTCACTGTTGGGTGCAGCAGCCTCGGGAAGCGGCAGTGACAGGGTGCCAACAATGGGGTCCAGCTGCAGTAGGGTGCGCTGGCAACTAGACAGTATGGGCTGGGCGCAGTGCTGATGGGTACTAGCTATGGGGCGCAGCACCAGTGGGGTGCAGTACTGACGGGGTGCGATACTGACAGGGTGCAGTTATGCGGGAGGGGGCGATATTAACGGGGTGACACGGCTGTGTGGCACAGCACTGTTGGGTCCCATACCGGCGGGGCGCGGTGGCTGCGGGCGGGCGGGCGGGAGGCGTGGGCGGTTGGTCAGGTGATGCAGGCGGCATCATGTGGGCCGGGCCSGGCCGGGGCCGGCCGAGTTGCTCTGTGCCCCAGCGGCAGCGATGAGGACGATGGAACTGAGCGGGGTGGTTCTGGTTCTGGCCCTGGCCCTGGCGCCGTCCTCCGTGGCCCTGGAGAACGGGCTGGCGCGCACTCCCCCCATGGGCTGGATGTCCTGGGAGAGGTTCCGCTGCAAYGTGGACTGCGAGGCGGATCCCCGCAACTGCATCAGGTCAGCACGGTGGGGCTCGGTCGGGTCGAACTTCAGGTCCGGGATGGCTCCGGTACCGTCTGTGTCGCTAGGACCCCGGGGTGCATGGTGCATGGGAGGCGGGAGGCTCAGACGCGCTGGTGCTGGGCCGGAGAGCCCCCGGAGCTGAAGGATGTGGCCCAGGCTTTGCAGGCAGTTGGGGAAACGCTTCACTCTCAGTGAGGTCAATAAACACGGACAGGGMTGGGCCCTGGAGACCCTCCTATGGCCCAGACCAGCCCTCCTGAGCCCCCAGCTAACCCCAAAATCCCTCTGCCCGCTTCACCTGGTGAGGCGCGGGGGTCTCAGCCTGCTGTGTCCCATCAATCCACAGTGAGCAGCTCTTCTTTGAGATGGCAGACAGACTGGCAGAGGATGGCTGGAGGGAGCTGGGCTACAAGTACATCAACATTGACGACTGCTGGTCTGCCAAGCAGCGGGATGCAACAGGACGGCTGGTTCCTGACCCCAAGAGATTTCCCAGAGGAATTAAGGCTCTGGCTGATTATGTGAGTACCTGCTGGGGACCACTGGGGATCTCTGTCTCCCCATGCCAGTATGATGGGAGAGCTGGGAAGGAATGGAGGACCCCGRTACCTGGGAGATGCCTTGGATCCCTTCATTTGCTCCTTGCAGCTCTCCTCTCTTCACAGGTCCATGCCAAGGGCCTGAAGCTGGGCATTTATGGTGACCTGGGCATCTTCACCTGTGGGGGCTACCCAGGAACCATGCTGGAACATGTGAAACTGGACGCCCAGACCTTTGCAGAGTGGGGTGTGGACATGCTGAAGCTGGATGGGTGCTACTCGACTGCAGAGGAGCAGGCAAAGGGTATAAGTTCACCAGCCCCTGGCATTCCTCCCCTTGCTGCTTGAGTTGGGGCAGCCGGTCCTCTGCAGAAACAGTTGGTCAGCCAGCTCTTCCTTTGCGTCTCCTATTGCAACTCTTGGGAAAAGAGGGAACTTTTGTGTCCTGGAGCTGGTGTAAGGCAGGAAGCCAGGCTGGCTGGGATTCCCCTTGCTGGGTGGGCTGGGACAAAGGCTGCCGCCAGCCACCCCCTTCACCGACTGTCATCTTCTCTCCCTAAGGATACCCGGAAATGGCGAGGGCCTTGAATGCCACAGGCCGTCCCATTGTCTACTCATGCAGCTGGCCAGCATATCAGGGGGGTCTCCCCCCCAAGGTGAGGGTTTTCCCATCCATTGGCAGGTTCTGGTGTCCCCTGTGTCCCCTGGGGGAGCTCTTGTTGGAGCTCCAGGAACAGGATGTTATACCCCTCTTATTTCTCCATCCCTGGATGGTGCTGCAGGTCCCCAGAGGGAACGCGGCTTTCCTGCCAGGCTTTTGGGGACACTTGGGGGTCCCAATATGGCTAGGTGATGGGAGTTTGTGGGAAGAAGGCTCTAGAATGTATTCCCCACCTTACACAGATGATGTGGGGTTGGTCCAACTGTGTTCTTGTGAGACAATCATGTCTGGTTTCAGTGCTTGAAATAGGATATTTCTCCCAGTATATCTTTCTTGAGAATTGTTTGCACTCATGTATTTCCTCTTTCACTTCTTCAGTCAATGTTGAGCTGCCCTCATTCTTGTGGCTGATAGTTTATCAYATTTCCCCATGGTCTCTGTTCTTGTTTTGCCAGACATCGTATCACACTGGGATGTGCCCAGTTCATAGTAGGATATGTCTTTTTCTTCCCTCCTTACCCTTCCCTTCTTGCCCTTCTCCAGATTCCTCTGCCTTTCACACACTTTCTGGACAGTGCTGCCCGCTCTCCCACCTTGAAGACCAATTTTTTTCCCTCCTGCCTGACCCTGTTCTCCTTGTCAGGTGAACTACACCATCCTGGCAGAGATCTGCAACCTGTGGCGTAACTATGATGACATCCAGGACTCCTGGGACAGTGTACTTTCCATTGTGGACTGGTTCTTCACAAACCAGGACGTGCTACAGCCAGCAGCTGGCCCYGGTCACTGGAATGACCCAGACATGGTGAGGCTGGGTGGTGAGTGCCTTGAACCTGTCTGGGGATGAGGATCTTCAGAGATACCCTGCTAGGGGCAGGGCAGAAGAAGAGCATCAGGAGCAGGAGCCCCATTGCTGCAGAGGCAAAGCTAGTGTTGTCCTTGGCTAAGCTGTGGGAAAAACCTGTGGTTGCAATGTACCCTTCAGCACTTGAGTATACTTGTCAGGTTCTCCAGGTGTTCTTGTCCTTTCCTGCGCAGCTTGAGAGGAAATAGTGATAAAACAAAGGGTCTTAATGAGTGTATTTGAATGTATGTTGTCAGCAGGGATGAGACCTCCTGGTGATGGTGGCAGCAATGGTGGACTGCTTAAGGGGAAGCAAAACTGTATGTGAGGTTTCCCTTGTGTGTTCCTTTCCAGCAGGAAGCAGCATCACCAGTGGTGACAGGCAGACAAGTTTCTAACCTTTTTCTACATCTCCTGTCTTTTCACCATCTCTCCTCCAGCTCATCATTGGAAACTTTGGCCTTAGCTATGAGGAGTCACGCTCCCAAATGGCCTTGTGGACAGTGATGGCAGCTCCGCTCCTCATGTCCACGGATCTCCGCACCATCTCCCACAGTGCCAAGGAGATCCTGCAGAACCGCCTCATGATCCAGATCAACCAGGACCCCCTGGGAATCCAGGGCCGCAGGATTGTCAAGGTTAGGGGCAAAGCAGATGCATGTGGGAGAGTAGCACAGAGCATCAAAATAAGGAGAGAGAGGAAAGCAATGCAGAAAACCAGCAGGCGAGCTGTGGGAGCTCTGGGCTGCTGGTGTAACAGCCCCACAGGGCAAAGAAGTTACACTGCTCCCAGCAACTCTGCCTCACCCACCTATCACCACCCCTAGGAGAAATCCCACATCGAGGTGTTTCTGCGCCCGCTGTCCCAGGCTGCCAGCGCCCTTGTATTCTTCAGCCGGAGGACAGATATGCCCTTCCGCTACACCACCAGTTTGGCCAACCTCCACTTCCCCAAGGATACTGTGTATGAGGTGAGCCCCACTGACACACTRCATAGCAGGGCAGTCCTAGGGCACATGGATCCTGTCTTCCCTGCTCTCTGTGCATTTTGTTGGGGGGGGAGGTATTCTCACTCCATGTCTCTAGGATGAAGGGGCAGTGGCAGGTCACTGTCTTCTTGCCCACTGCTGTGCCCTGTCCCACTATGCCATGTCAGTGACCAYAGCTGGACTCCAAGATGAAAGGTGTTTGGAAATGCTGGTAGCTCCATCTGTCTCTTTCAGGTACAAGACGTGTATGCCGGGAAGATCATCGGTTCCTTAAAGACAGCAAGCAACTTCTCACTTGTTATTAACCCCTCGGGGGTGGTGATGTGGTATCTCCGTCCCATGGCACTCCCAGTACAACCCGGCTATGTCAGACAGCAAGCCCCTGGCGAGGGTTTCCACCCAATCCTTCTGTGACAAGGCACAGCAGATGGGGTGTGGACCAGTGCCAGGGTGAGCTGTGACACCCCAGGGCACATGGCTCTTTACTGCACAAGTGCCTTTTGCTGTTGAGCCCAGCATTGCTGGGCAGTGCCCATCCCCTGGTGCCAGCTTGATGATGTCTGCTCAATCTGTAAATCAGGAATTCTTGTTGCCCACTGCTTAAGGGTGTGCAGAGCACAATTCCTTGGTGATTGCAAAGCCTTTTGAGATCCTCCTGTGGAAGATGCCATACAAGTAGACTCCAGCCACTACTGAAGTTTGTCAGCTCTGACATCTGAGAACTTTATGGCTTTGAGCTGGATACTGCTGAATGCTGCAGGGACTGTTTGAACTACAGCTGTGGAAAGGCTCTGGGTGCTTTAGTATCTCCTAGGGTTGTGACATCCCCTTCTCCTATTTCCCCTACCCTCATCCCCCAAGTGCATGATGGCATTAATCTCAAGGATCAGACTTGGTCACCTTCTTTCTCTTGCTATGATCAGCTTGGTTTAGTATAAGGGGCTGTCAACAGGGCTGCATCCCTCTTGTGAATCCCCACCAGGACTAAGAGCTCCTGGAGGCATGATGGTCCTGTGCAGAAAGACTTTGCCTGCAGCAGGCTGAGCCTGCTGCCACAATCCTAGAGGCCAGCACTACTGCAGCTTAGCATGCTTGCTAGCACTGTATGAAGTCCCTCTGGTAGCAGTTCACAGCAGAGCAGAGCTAAAATCTCCTTGAGCCATGCACGATTCAAACAGATGTGCTGTGGTACACCCCAAAAACTGCAGTCATAGCRTGTGTAGCAGTGTTGGCAGGGAAGATGCTGATGCTCAGATGAGGTGGTCTTTTGGCTTGGGAGATGGTCACAGGTGCCTCCAGGCTGGAAGTTGCATCCCTCTTGCTCTAGAATGAAATTTCTGATAAAAGGAGGATCGGGTCTTACTCCAGGCTGAAAATCCAGATTTCTGAGGAAAAGGCTTCCTCTCCCTGAGGGCAGCTACATCCACAGCTCTATCCTGAGGAGGAGCCTGCACTGATAAAACTGGAAGTGCGTGTCAGGACAGACTCTAAAGCCTTCAACTACTTCACCTTCATACAGCACACCAGCTCTGGAGGAATTCTAGGTGACAAGATTAAGACTTTTCAGACTGGGAAAATAATACATTTTAGGTTAGGCAAAAAAACCCAAGTTCTCTATTTAGCTGTGAGAGGATTCCTGGTTATCCATGCACTCTGGTTCCTGCAGGACTAAATTGTTGATTCTGGCCCCTTCCAGAAACTTTCTCTGGGTGCAGGGTCAAGATACTGAACACAGTGCTCGCAGTTCTAAAAAGGAAGGACTTGCTAACAAGGAGCTGGCTTTGTTCTTGGGAAGTGATTGAGGCAAATTGAAATAAAGGGAAACAGATCACAGACTCTGTCTCATGTTTTGATGTTGCTAGCTATAGCTGCCTGGTTAATGTAGGATTAGAAGGTCATTATCTCAAAACAGGAACAGCCATGCTAAGAAATACAACGGGTTTCCCGACAGAARCTGGATGGATGCAGAGAAGGAAGTGGCTTTCCAGTAGTTACATCATGTTCAGCAGGGCAGTGGCATTATTTGGCACAAGAGAAAACCGATTTTACAGTCCACAGCCAAGTGCCATTTTCCTTATCATGTATTTATTTTTCCATTGCTGGAAAAACACTGCTAGGAAGGAGTTTCTTTTAAAGACTTTAAAGGCCTTCCCTCTGGTGTAATGTACATAGAAGAGGTGCTATGAATGCAGCTATTGTGACTAGTGGTGTGGTGACACAACAYCCACTAAATGCAGTGATGGAACATGTGCCAGTTCTTGATACCTGGGCACAAACATAGGCAGCAGCCAGCCTTCCACCCTTCTCAGGCAGCAAGGGGATAAGCACCACCTTTGCTCCCTCAGGTTACTTGACTCCAGGCCCAGCTTAGCCCACACAGGAAGAGAGAAGTACTGACTCAGAGCTCACCAGAGAATAGCAGTAGTGGCTGTAGTTCATTCCAGCCTTCTGTGCAGCATGCAAAAATTATAGTCAGCACAACACGCACACAACAGTGAACTGGCAGATAAAGGTATCAACACTCCTGTATTAAAGTGCAATTCAAAAAGTTACAAACATTCATGGTTGATTTTTTTTTTTTTAATACAGAGTAGTTAAGAGTATCTTTAACTGAGAAAAAGTATTTATAGATAAGGAAACTTACTTTCCCCCTATGTGGAACTGTTTTAGGAATTCGTACTTTTAAGTTGTGCAAAGCTGACTTGCAGGAGAGCCCTGCCACACAGAGAAGTAAGAGGAAAAACACTCCTTGCCCCTCACTGTGAAGGTAAGGAGGCTATAAGTATGATCACCCCATATGTAAAGGATCACAAGGATCTCCACCAGACTAAAGACTCTCTTCAGAATAGGTTTAATGGCAGTATGTCCTAAGGAAAAAGGAAAGGTTGTGGCTAAGCAGCCAATGTCTCTGCAAGAGAGCCAAGCCTTAGTTAATCCCACCCAAACAGCAGCTCCCAGCTGAGGGCACTGCACCCCTAACTAACCAACTCTGGGATTACAGTGCCCACCTGCCCATGTTGCTCAGATGTGGGCACACATGGCCTGGTTCCAGCAGCTGGAAAAGATAAAGGCCAGTTTTCCCCTRTGGAGGTAGCACACACAGCACAAGTTTGCTCAGCAGAGGGAGCCAGGGCTGCAGGACTTGTCTCCCGACAAGGTTAGTGCCAGGTCATCTTTCTAATGTAACATATTTCGCTCCAGGCAGGCAGCCTCTTGCTCTTGACTCCATTATGCTCAAGAAACTGCTGCCTCACACATCATTGCACAGATATGGGGCCTGCTTGGACAGGGAAAGGAAGACTGGTCCACAAGCCTGCCAGTTTATGAACTCCCTGCCCTGAGGCACACCTTTGCTTGCTTTTCTAGTCAATGGCTACAAAGACAGGCTGATTGGGGCCCATCAGCTTCCCTCTTGCATAGCCAAATGCTTCAGTGTCTCTTAGAATGCACTTCCCAAGGTCATCACCCCACCACCGTTAGTCCAGGATGCTACACACTTCCAGCACAATACAGGATTTCCAAAGTTCCATCTCACACTGAATTGTGCTAGAATTTAAAGAAATTTAACACCTTTCTATGGTATCCAAGGATCTGTGCAGGAAACCTCATGGCTCTCTACACCTTTCCTCCTGGATGGTGCTTCAGAAGTCCAAAGTTTGGCATTCCAAGTTGTTTTATGCCAACAAGATCTCAGAGCCTTCACATTTTAATCCTAGATTAGTCATGTGATATGGTTTAATAAGAAGTCCATCTCTCTTCTCAAGCCAASGACAGGTCAAAAGGTTGGTCTTTCAACCCCATGAGATAAAGCAAGTAAGTAGCAAAGTGTTGTTGTCCTGCCTTGTATTGCCACTGACAATGTTTAAGGAGGGCAGGTGCTCAGCTGCCCAGCATTATATCTGTTGCAGAGAAACAAAGATCTAGAGATATGCTAACTTGAGGGGTACTAACAGCCAAGTTGTTTCCAGGGAGAGAGAATGTGGGAGGCTGGTTGCAATTTCCTTCTGTTAGTTGTTCTTCTTATCCTCAGGAGGTGTATAAGGAGGTGGCTGATCCTGGAAGGAGATACAGTGGAGTCAACAATCATGCCTGTTTTATGACGAGCTCTTTCCAGGAATTCCCAGGCATTCCCACTCTGGTTCACCAGAAATGACTGCCCTGAGTGAGCTACAGACAGAACCAAGTACTCTGGTTTAAGATGTAATTTCGTCACTCCATTCCTCTCCAGTATCAGTTATGCTCCATGATATATGCTGTCCCCATAATATTTCTAGGGTAAGTCCCCTCAAAATCAGAGTCTATTGCAAATGGACCATTTAATCTTTAATTGCCACCTTCCCTTCCCTTCCCTTCCCTTCCCTTCCCTTCCCTTCCCTTCCCTTCCCTTCCCTTCCCTTCCCTTCCCTTCCCTTCCCTGGTTTTGTCCCTGTGGAAGCTCATAGCTCTGACCCAGCAGACAGCAAGTGCTGGGCTGAAGGCCAGCTTTGCTGCTCCATCAGTCTCCAGCCTGCCAGAGCCAAGCAAGGCAGTGAAGGGCACAGCYGGCCTGGCTATCATGTACCAGGTGGAGGCTACAGACAACCTACTGGCTGCCACTGACTGAACAGAAAGAAACCTCCCTGTCTCCATGCAACCCAGAAAGAAAGTGAAACAGAAACCCACATGCTCTCATCTTTAAGTGACCTCATTTTCAGGCCCAATGGATGCAGAGAGCTCTGTGTAGTCTCTGTGCCCATCCAAGTCTGTTTTGTCGTTAGGAGTAAGACAAGTAGTAAATGGTTTTTTCTGCACCAATCTTAAGGCATTCCTCCTCTCCTGACTGATAATTTAACAATGGGACCAACATCCATGCCTCCCTCACAGAAAAATGCATGCTTTCTGTGCATGTTCAACATGAAGGTATACTGGACCTTGCTAGGAAAGCAAAGCACCATCTCTGCTAGCAACAGAGGATGTTGGAGCAGACACATGCAGACCAGGCACAGTACTCACCATGGGCATGTATACATTGTGTGGGTTAGCAGGGTTGTAATATGCACTGGAAGCAGCTTCCATGGCCTTACTACCTCCTGGAAAGGAAGGGAACGAAACCACCTTAAATACCTGAAGCAATGCCCCCAGCCCCAGAGCCTTCTCTCACAGCTCTTTCAAGGAGGCAMCAAAGGCCCAAAGAGCTGACAAGAAATGCAGCAAGCTGGCTTAGAATTCAGGGCACCTCAGGAAAGCTTGCTAGGGCTGACCACAAGCTGTGCAGTGCAGGGCTGAGCAGTTCCCCACATAAGACCTGGAGCTCTTGCAACAACAGCTTCCCCAACCCATCCTGTGCCCATGCCACCCTGTGCCCAAATCCCCAAGAAGCCAGACCCTGGCAACCTCTCAGTCCCATTTACCTGGCATCCCTGGGCTCACCCAGGCGGAGGGAGCTGAGGGGGCTGAAGGTTCTGCAGGAGCTGTTGAGTAGGGCGGTGGAGGTGACACATACATGGAGTTCATGTTTGGAAGTGGCGGGTAAATACCTGAAAAAGACAACACCAGGCTGATGTTTTGGACCAYGGACCACAGGACAGAGAGCTCACAGGCCCAACAGTACATGAGCACTGGAGAAGAGGGGTGGTAAGGGAAAGTCCCCAGTCTTGGCAGGGATGCAGACAGCAGGGATTTGATCATTTGCTAATGCCTGTCATGTGAGCAAGCAATAATTCTCCACCAAGCAGCAGCACAATTTGCAAACCACATTTTCATGAAGCTAGAACTATAGCTATAGCAACACATGGGTGTGATCAACAGCATGTGACAGATTTTTGCAAGGATGATGGAGACAAAACTACAGTAACCCTCAGTATACCACTGTCATTTCTTTAAAGCTACTATCAGACACAGCAATCACTACACAACTTCCAAACCTGGAGTCTGGGCATATGGATATCCCATGGGCTGTGGAGCAGGTCCGTAGGCATTCATGGGAGGTGGTGCATAGGGATATGGCCCGTTTGGTGGTGGAGGGGCAGCGTAGCCTCCTGGCAYAGGTGAATAGCCCCCGGGGGCAGGTCCATATCCTCCAGGAACAGGGGTGTATCCATAGCCAGGATTCTGGAGAGGGACGCCACTGGAAGCTAAGGAACACATGGTTATTAAGCCAGACATCTTTTCTTAAAACTAGATGTATAAAATAAAATGAAAATAGTCCTATTAATGCAGCACCATTTCCCTTGATCTAGATTCACTATGTAGTCCTGGCATAGTATTGTGCTTGAAAAGCGTTAGTTACACAGTGCTGAAGGAAACCAGCTGCAAAAATACAACCTCAGAGGTACCAGCCCCACCACAGAGCTCCCACTGCCTGAAGAAAAGATCCTAAAATAAGTATCAGTACAATGTTTTTTCCTTCTTTTTTTAACTTTCTGAAAAAGACGTACATTTTAAAATGCACATTTCTTTAAAAAGAAAACTTTATCAGAAAAAGGTACTTTTCCCTTCATTTGAAAATTTTAAAAATAAATTWTTTTTTAAAACCTGTTTTTCCCCTCTCCAAATGTGCACATTAACTTCCCCAATCTTACTGCACTATTATAGAACTGAAGGTAGGTAAGTAAAGCAATTTTTCACCATCACATATTTCAACTTCTTCCAAGAGAAATAAGGTTGTATAGAAAAAGCTGGTCCACCTCAGAAGCACAAACCCCAATATTCTGAGTGCACAAAGCACTAAGATGAAATAAAGAAAAAGGACTGGAAGGGAAAACAAAAGTTCTCATGGAAAGAGAAAAAATACTTTGCTGTGGAAGAGGGCATAGGGTATCCCTCTTCCCATGAAGTTCAGAAAGAGCACAATTTGCTTACTGGCTCAGCCAGCTATGGGGGTACCACAGGATCTGAAAATCCCTTACCACTAGAAGCAGCTTTGAACATCAGCTGTCCAAACTCAATGGCTCCTCCACTGTTGAAAGTCAGCTTAAATGTTCCCTGCCCTTCCCAGCCACCTGGGAGAGAGAGAATTAGAATTGAAACAGAMCATTAACCTCCTCAGTATCAGCCAAACCAGCAAAATTTTCTTCTTTATTTCAAAACTATTTTACATCCTATTATCAGGGAGAAAGAGTCATGGCACTGCTATTGAATATCCCCCAAAATAGTATCTCAAGAGGATCAGGTATTAATTTTTTTACTCTTTAATACTTATAGCAATGTAAAAGCAGCCTACTCTAGATACAAGACTATTGTGCTCTTCCCTGAAAGGTTTAATGGAACCTACTAATGAACAGTGTCAAGATGGAACATTTATTTCACTGAGAATTTTAACTGAAAGCCCTCAGACAAAGTTTTATTGATGATCTCAGTGGACTACAGATCAGTATCTGCAACTCAAGCTAAGATTTAAATCAAACGCAACATCTTTAATCTCACTGACACATAGAAGCCCACACAGATTATTAAATGCTGGGGTATAATAGCAATTTTTCAGAAAATGCAATCAGGTAGGCAATGTTTTGCAAGATAATTAAGAGTGCTTTGTTTCGTTGGCGCTTTGTGGGCGTTGGTGTTTTTAACAAAAAAAAAAAAGTCATTTAAATACAAGATTTATCTTCCTTGTCTAACAATTAAATTAGTAAAAAGAGAGATAGTCTCTTGGGAAAAAAGTAGAAATAAAGTACAGAAATATAACAAAAGAGTCCATCATGGATGAAGTCATTCCTTTGGAGATTCACTTCTGTAAAACCACTGTCTTAGCATGACTTCAGCCCAAGAAAGTGGGCTGATCCACAATCCCCAGAGAACCCAGTCACTTTAAAACATTGTTATGAGCATGTTAAAGCATAAACTCTTCAGATGCCATGAAAACTCACATAAACTAATTCCAGGGCTGAAGAGGAAAGAAATTTGAACCAGAAGCCATGTTTTCAATCCCTGTTTATCTTTTGCAATTCCCCATGTTTGGTCATAAACACCACTTAAGTAAGTGTCCTAGGTTAGCTGAGTATTGTATTCCTATCATCTGCTTATGTTAGAAGAAAGTTAAACAACCCTTCTGTAACTCTACATGATAGTCGAGACTGCTCTGGTTTGTTTGGTGATGTTCYTCCCTTCAAGGACAATGGGAGGGAAAGGGACAAGACACAGACTTTTTTTTTTCTCGGGAGGCTCTCTCTCGGGATCGGCGGTGGAAAAAGAAGCTGCTTTTCCTGGGACTGCTCCTTTTTTCTGCCTTTTTTTTTGGACTTGTTTTTCCTCAAATTTGTTTTTTCCTCTTCGTCATCTGAGAATTGGAGGATTCTCGTGGCACGGCCGGGAGAAAAAAAATCCTTCAGTGAACTATCGGAGAGAGACTCTGTCGAACCCCTCTGGGGGCCCGGMGGGGAAGCTACTCCCAGGAGGGAAGAGAAAGGCTTTGGGATCTAACAGCTGATTCCACAGGKTTTTTTTCTTTGTGTTTATATAATTTTTAAATAAATAGTTTTTGTTCCCCCTTTTCTTTTCACTTTCCTCTCTGGGGAAAAGGTTGTCTCTAGGACCCGGGTGGAGAAAAGAGAGGGGGGAGGGGGKTTTGCTGGAACTTGGGAGTGTTTTGCTCCCATTGAATTCATTCAAACCACCACAGTAAGTTAAGTACTACTGCAGCTTAACAGTCAAACTGGGATCAAAGCTAAATCAATGATYGACAGCAGACTCCCAGATTCATGCAAATCATACCCAAGTGGCTGCTGACCTCCAAAGCTCAAAGTGGTTGCTAACTCTAATTCTGTCTAGCAATGGCATTAACTGGTGACTTGGTCATTTACCTATGCTTCCAGGTCAAAGACAGGAGAAAAACAAGCACATTCGGAAACTGAGTAAACTTGACACACACAGCAAGACAGAAGTTACAGAATTAAACAAAAATTATCCTGGGCCAGTCAGTTCCTGGCCTTGGGGCACAAAGTGACACAGTAGCAGTGCTATAAAGCGCAGGAGAGAGGAGTTACCTCAGTATGGACACACCAACTATACCACCACAGGCACTATGCCTTTCCTGTGCATGTAAGAGGTCTGCCTARTGTTCAGCAAAAAAGGCCTTGTGACACCTGGGAGGAGCTCAATCTACAAAGCACAGGAACGTACCTCCGGCCTCGGCCTGGATCTGTCCTTTGATGTAATTGGCAGAGAAAACAGGCTGCTCAATTGAGCATCCTTTCACCAAATAAAATGGCATCATGAATGACTGCATAGGATCCTTGCCCTTGGACACAAAGATCACCTGCAAGACAGAAAAGAACACTTCTGAATTACTTGAATTCAACAGAGAGAGTGATTGTGGAGTTCTCATTGTATCAGCAACCAAAAAGAGGGTAACTTAACCTCTAGGATGACTATGCATAGCATTATTTCACAACTTTAAGACTGGGGATGCCCAAGATATTTGATGGCGACTCACTCACCTGAACAATGTACATTCCAAAATAATAAACCACATAAAACACCCCTGCACATTTACAGAGTTTTACTGCTCTGCTTTTTAAGGATAAGCAATGAGATTTGTTGAAGAACATATTATTGACTGACACATTATATGAAATATATTCTCTACACGGTGATTTCCAGGACTGCACGTGCCTTTGTAGACATTTGAGATTGTGACACAGGTATGAACTATCCTATTTCCACCTTCCTTTCTCCTACCTAGTCCTGCCAGTGGTTCCTTYCACAATAAAAGTCCCTTCTTCTGTCATCAGCTAGGTTTCTGGTCCATAGTTTACAAGATCCCTTGAAAAAGAAGCAGCCCTGCTGAGATCACACTTACCCTGTAAGGGGTGAGATACAGCATTCCTTTCTTGGTGCCTTTGAACACTTCAGGCTTGCCTGTCACGTCACTGAAGGAGAGCTCCACATCTTTACACTGTTTGAGAACACTGCAGGAGGAAATCAGATTGASAGACAAATTTGGTAACAGCTCAAACACGTACTTCCATCACACAGGGAGGGGAATAGCACAGCAAAACTCTGAATATTATCCCAAAGTTCTGCTGTGGGCCCCACCACTTTGAATTTGAACAGAGAGGAATGATTTATGCAGAGTGGAAGAATTCATCCTCTCATCTAAAACAAGCCCTGCTCCTCCTTCATAAAGGGCACCTTTAAATAGCAGGGGGTTTTCTGTCTCCAAAGCTGTCAGACAAAGGAATTCAGCTCTGCAGAAAAAAAAAAAAAAAAGCCTCAGCCCAAAGATGAGGATACAGAAAGGGCTGAGGTGTCAGAAACCATCCCCTGGATACCAAGGTGTAATGTCAGAACAATCCTCCCTCCCAAGCCCGTTGCACTGGCAAATAGCACTGTAACACTACACCCACTGTGCAAACTGAGGAAGTGGCTGCCCTGAAACATTCACTGCTGATCCTGCCTCAMATGACTTAAGTAAGTTTTTGTAGTAAACAGTACCACACTAAAGAATGAAACAAAGAATCAGCAGTAAGGGTATTATTGTTGGGTTTCTATGGGAACATTAGCAGAGTTTGCTAATGACACAAAGCCAGATGAGAACTGTGAACACTGCAGGGTCAGGGRTGTGGAGGTACATGAAAAATCCAATATATTTTCAGAAACAAATGGAAGAGTCAYCTTGGGAAAGCATGTCACTGAAACTATGGTGCAGATCCTAAACATACCACAGAGTAAGAAAATCTGCAGAAGAAACAAAAGAACCTTGGGGGTGACAAACCTTCAGTGTATTACAGTAGTGGAAGACTCAGAGGTGTTTTATGGTTCAAGAACATGGAAAACAAAGTAACAAAACCCTAAACCAACACAAGCCTGAACAGGCTGGATCTAAAATAATCCTTATGTACTCTGCTCAGCATACTACAGAAGTCAAATAAAGTCAGGAAACGGAGCATTTATTTGGGGAAGGAAGGAATCTGCAGGGCCACTCTATAGGAAAACAACCAAAAGCCCTGTAGTTTTAGGTGGTTTGCTCTTTAAGGAAGAGAAGAACACTGCATGTATCTGAAAAATATCTGCTATCTGAGAAAGAAGACACTGAAAAGTCTAGCTTTGATGAGAAAAAACAACGTGACCAAGAAATGTCTACGGGGACATTACTTCAKAGCTGAGCTAGATGCAGATTCTCAGACTGGCTGGAAAGGACACATTGATGATRCAGCAGAGCTCTTTTCATTTCCAAAATGCAAAGGGGAAACACTTATTCTAAGCTAAGTAAAACCAACTTCTTGACCAGCTTTAATCTTACCAGAACACTTAACTGAATTACATCCTGTAGCAGTGTTCCACATCATTTTGCCTCACTGGGAAGTATTTCTATGTAGTCATTGTAATGTTTCCTGCTTTGCAGCTACTCACACARGCAACATGCAGCCACCACCACAGAGTATAATTAAGCTGCTGAACTGGTCTGCACCTGCATGCCTGTCCAGGGCTGTCACAGGAGGCTGTGCTGCCCACACGGTGACTGAGCAGCACCGCAAAGAATGGCTTGAGATCCTAAAACCATACAATGTCAGGGGYTGGAAGGGACCTTAAAGATTACCTAATCCCAACCTCCTTGCCATGGCCATGGACACATTCCACTAGACCAGGTTGCTCAAGGCATTATCCAGCCTGGCTTTGGACACTGGCAAGGTTGAGCCATCCAAGGTTGAGCTTCTCTGAGCAACCTGTTCCAGTGCCTCGCCACCCTCACAGTAAGGAATTTATTCCTAATGTCTAGCCTAAATTTCCCTTGTTTCAGCTTGTACCCATTACTTCTTGTTCTAGCACTGCAGCTTCTGATGAAGAATTCTTTTGTGCCTTCCCTGTAGGTTGCAATGAGGTCTCCACACAACCTTCTCCACRCTGAACAGCCCCAACATTCTCAGGCTGTCTTCACAGAGGAAGTGCTTCATTCCTTTTATCAACTTTGGCCTCTGGACTTGCTCCAACAGTTTCATATCCTTCTTATGCTGGAGACCACAGAGCTGGACGCAGCACTCCGGTGAGGTCATACCAGWGTGGAATACAGGGGCAGAATCAGGGTTGATCCCTTGGCCTCCTGTCCATGCTGGTTTTGACACAGCCCAGGATTCAAAAGATAAAAAAAATCTCCTTCAAACCAGCATGAGCTCAACATGTCAGAGGACTTCCCTGACTGCTCCAAACTCAACACTATGTGGAACATACTTTTGGAGTGTAATTTTCCTATTGATCACCAACCCCAAACCAACTCCTTTGATCTTTTTACTTCGATCCTTTACTGGACCTCGAGTTTCCAGGATTTCTCTTGCCAGGATGCTGGGAGAACCCAAACACAACCAAAGTGAAACCAAATCTCTTAAGCTGGCCTGTCAATCCCCACTGGAGACGAAGGCAGGCGTCAAGCTGTGCTTCCATGAAGAGGTGCTTCTCCGCGCAAAGGAGGAACTTTGAATTCAAGTTCCTTACTTATGAATTCAAGGGATCTGGACTCCTAATTTAAGTAGTCCCTGCCTCTCAGACATCACTAAGTGCATGACCTTAAAAAACAAAAGCCAATTCCTTGACTTTTTAAGCGATGGCAGCCTCAGCCTTCACCCAGAGAGACCGCTGGAGCGGCTTTAAAGACCGCCGAGCTTCCGCGGTGACGACGGGGCAGCTCTGAGACCTCCAGCCAGACCTACTCCCCACTCCCCACTGCCCACCCCAGCCCGTCCCCACCGTGCCGRGGAGTCCCTTAATAACGCAGACCCCGGACCGGCCCGGGCCTGCCCCAGCAGCAGCCTCCCACCACCGGGCCCCTCCGTCCCGCCTCTGCTGAGGGGACAGGAGGCGAGGGGGACCCGCCCGGCCCCTCAGACCCCGCGATACCTCTCGGCATTGGGAATGACGACACCGCCCTCCTGCGAGTGGTTCCTGTTCAGCGCCATGTTTGCCCCGCCGGCCCCGCCCCTGACACCGCGGGGGTGGTGACGTCACACACAGCATGGCCCCGCCCCGCACCCCATTGGCCCCGCCTCCCGCTGCGTTCCCGGCCGGCCGCGCGCGAGGCGGAAGTGAGAGGAAGCGAGGCGGAAGTGAGGCGGCGCTGGGTTGCTTTAATGGCCGCCTGTGGCGCCCGGGTTGCTACAGGGGCAGTCCCGCACGGCTCCGCTCACCGCGCCTGTTCCGCGCCGGGCCGCACCACGAACCACAGACACTGGTGCCTACACGCCGCCCTGCTCGCTCCTCCGGCTTTCAATGCTCAGTACAACCACGCCTGTTCGCTACCGTGGTTGCCTCAATGAAAGTTGTCCTGGATTTGCCGTGCTCAGCAAAGTTTTTCGGGCGAACGGCTTATCTGGCGAAGAGTTTGTGAGCCTCTGAATGCGCTGAGTGGGCACGTCAGGTGTAAGGTTTAGACCCTTCCCCTCTGCATTATCACTCGGGATATCTCAGGGGAACAGCTGACTTGCTCTGGTCATCCTAGAACTCAGCTGGTGGCACACAATTCAGGCTTTTCCCAGCTTATCCATTTACAGAGACTTCTTCCCAACAGTGTCTCCCGTCGTCATGCCACGTGAGATTTTTTTTGTGTTTGCCATTGGTAGACTTCCTGGTAGATATAGGGGATGTTGGTAGGATAGTGGCAGTGAGGAGTACCCGAGCTTGTTTTTCTCTGAGCTTTTACAGATCCTTTAGAAGCAGTCTATGATCTGACAAGAAATTACAGAGCAGGGCGTAAAAACCACATTATTACAAACAAATAAAAATTCGCAAACCTACAGGGCAAAACACACAGCCTTGTCATTGAAATCSACATTACAGGCAAAGGAAAGTCTCTGTCTTCTGTTACGTGGGTCTGCTTTGCTTTCTTTAAACAGGGCAGCATTGTCTCTCTTCCATAACCTTTGGTTGGACCCAAAAGTCGTAAAGATTACCATTCTGCAGCTCAGGGTGCAGATGATGGAGCATGGCTTTGTGCTTTAGTGCTGTAAAGAAGCAGAGCCCCTGGCGGTGTCTTTGATGAGGATCAGATCATGTCTTTGATGTCCTTGAGCAGAGGAGGGCTGGTTGTGTGGCAGGATGGGTAGCAGCATGGCAGGATGGTTTCTGCAGGGTCCATGGTATGGCTGCTGGCACCAGGGACAAGGCTCTTGTTCCCTGCAGGACTGAGGAGGCCTGGTGCAGGGGGAAGGGCGTGCAAGGCTATGTGCACACACTGCATACAGGAACACCAGGAGCTGTGAACATGGGTGGTAAAAGGACTGGGAAGGGCTGGTACGGCCCTCACATCCTAGTGGTGCTGAGAATGGCTGATTTATGTGGACAGGTGGGAGTGAGAGTGAAGAGAACCTTTGCTTTGCAGTGACAGCACCAGAGAAAGCCACAAGGACATATGCTCTTGGCAGTTTTGCTAAGGCTTGGAGAACCCTGTTCCCATCCTTCACCCCCGTACAGTTCTGTCAACCAACATCAAGCTTGACTTGAGTCCTCCTCTGCTGCTCATTTGCTGTTCCCTCTTCTTTCCTCCCGTGCCAGCCCTTCCAACGCCCATCCCAAACCCCTCACACTCCCCCTTACTTGCAGTGCTGTCACCCCAGCCCATGGAATTCTGCATGTGCATTTTAAGTGTCCTGGTGGGGAACAACCCTTGGCCAGTCACGTGACATGCAGAGACAGGCAGACACTGCCAAACTCAGGACATSTCTGGTCTTCTCCCCTCCTTCCTTCTGCCCAGACAGCCCTGACACTTTCTGCCTCAGGGACATCCACAAAACAGCTGACACACCAGCTAAACACAGGCATGTAATCTTCAGTAAAGCTGCACCTGCTTCTGCTCCTGGATATTTACCTTCCTCCCCATCCTCTTCAGGGAAAGGTAAAATAACAGCTTCTCAACAGGACACAAAAGCACATTGTTAAGAATGTGTGAGAGCTTGGGAGAGGAAGGAAACAGCCTGGAGAAGAGGAATATTCAAGTACTTGGAGTAATGAAGAGAAACAGAAAGGGTAAAGAGCAGAGAAAGTGAGATAGGGAAAGAAAGGAAGGAAGAAAGTTTTGGAGGGCTAAAAGAGAATGAGGTCAAAAGCAAAGGAGTGGAGGACACAGGACAGTAAGAGGGCAGAGGAACAGCGCTGAGACTGCTGCAGTAGCAAATGCAGCCATTTCAATGAGGAGGGTGAGGAAGTGGTATCTCTTGTGCCCCCACCATCAGGGGAGACACCCTGGCCCAGTCCTTCTCAATACACAGCTCTTTGCACTCCTCCATGATCCTCAAGGCCCTAGTCCAAGTGGAGCTGTCCCTGGGGGAGGTCCCAKCAGGGACCCCCTGTGGCAATGTCTTTTCTGTGCTCCCACAGCAGAGGGGCCATGCTGTGGGGGGAAGGTTTGGCAGGACCTTCTCAGTGCAGGAGAGAGACCACTGCAATGGGGGATTGCAGCWGTGGGATGGGGTGACCCCAGGACAGCTTGGTCTGCTCTGCACAGAGTCAAAGGCCTGTGAAACAAGCATGGCTTTTGACCTTAGTGCTGGGCAGGGCAAATGCACTCACTGCAGCAGGAACACTTTCATTTCCCTTGGATTTCGGTTCTTTTGGAAAATATATCTRTCTTCCCCAAGTACTTTGATGCTTCTCAAACAGATGCTACAGCCCAAGAACCAATTCTGTCTTCTCCCACCAGTCACTTGCTCTGAACCACAAAACGTGTCAGTCTTCTTTCATCTATCCCATTCCAAGCTGCCATTCCCCTTGGGAAGCCACAGCAAGAAAAGGGGATAAAATGCCAGGCCACCACGCCCTCAGACCAACCAGCTGCCTTTACACCTATGGATGATCCAAGAGAAATCTCTGCTGACATCTCTTGAAGCATGCATACATCGACTCCACCATCTCTTCTGGAGTGTCTCCTTGCCATGTCTCCAAATGATAAAAACAGGACCAAAGCATGCCCCACACCTCCCCCCTCCAAAATCCATGCCCCTAGAAATCCTTCCCCCTCCAAAATCCATGCCCCTAGAAATCCTTCCCCCCCAACACTATTTCCCCCAGGCAAGATACACAGCTGAGACACAGAAACGAGAGAAAGGAAGGTGACGGACAGTCCACTGTGCAAAAAACAAACCGAGAATGGGGACACTCTGAGAAGGATGGGGGAGATGCCCTTGTCCCTCTCCGGCACACAGGGAGGCACATGCACACCCGCACACACTCACACTTGCATCCTTTCACTCCCACGGAGGATGTGCCACATGCTTCAGAGACAGGCCCATGGCAGAGTCAAGGGTAGCAGGGGTGGGTTGTCTATCCAGAGTCACCAGGTGACCGTGGAGGGGGAGGATCTTTCACAGGTTGCTTTCATGGTTTTCCTCTGTCTCGACAGTCATGGGGGGCAGCCCTCCATTGTCATTCAGCCGTTTGGCCCTGTAGGTCTCATAGTGGATGTTGTGGGTCACTTCCTTTAGGTCCTGAAGGTGGGTCCTGTAGGGGACAAAGTGGGGTGGGAAAGAGGATATGATAGCCAGTATCAGCACAGTCAGTATTACTCTTCTGATGATAATTTTGTTCCCTGAAATAAATGGAAGACTTTTTTTTGTCAGTCTAGCTAATTATTGTATCCCTCTTTCTGCATGGATGGCATAGGTGCCATTATATGCAACTGAGAGCGGGGACATCAGCATTTGAAAATAAACAGGCAGTATGCAGGATTTGGGCTGAAATTCCTGTCTGTGCTTGCCAGTGCCCTGCCCCTCTAACATCTGTGCCACCAGCACAGCCACATGCCATCCTGGTGTCAGAGCAGACAGGGACTTATTTGAAGCAGCGGTGAGACAAGAAAGTGTCAAGAGGGTGTGTCAGATTCACTGCAGACCATAGACTGCAGAACACTGCTGTGAGCATCATCCCTAATCTCCACAGAAACCCCGTGGGCTTGGATTGCTATAAGCTTTGTGAAGATCATTTGGGCAGGATGTTTTTACTGAAAGATTTTGCAAAGCACCTCTGCTGTAGAAAGTATTACAGAACAAAAAGAGGGAAGTAGGGTGATGTCTCAATCACACCACATCCACAAGAGAAATGAGCCACAGGGCTCTGGCTTTGAACTGCTTTTCTGTTATTTTCTTGGTTTTTGTGTTGTTTTATAGAGAACAGAGGTGATCCTGGATCTACACCTCTTTTTCAGAATTTGTGCTGAGGCAGCTTAATGAAGCAGAGTAGAAATAAGACAAGACAATGAAATCTAATGAAATATAGAACTTTTCACTTCCAGCTTTTATGTTCCAGCATATCCTTCAACTTGGAAGGACACATGATCCAGGATGTGGTAGTGACCACTTTATCACTGACCTGTGGTCAGGAGCAAATAGAAGTTTTTGCAACCTTAATGGGATTTTTTTTAAACTCCCTTAATGGCAGTTT
Source organism: Malurus melanocephalus (assembly GCF_030028575.1). Classification (NCBI taxonomy): domain Eukaryota; kingdom Metazoa; phylum Chordata; class Aves; order Passeriformes; family Maluridae; genus Malurus; species Malurus melanocephalus. The sequence goes on along the minus strand of NW_026623249.1, from coordinate 4,359,771 downwards.
TTGCAACATTACGGTAGTATCCTGCTTTTCTTCAGGCATCCATGTCATACATGAAAACTAGCACCTACTTKATATAATGGTCATAGCATTTAGAGAGGCACTAGAGTACCTACTCCTTAACTCAGTCCAGCCCCACACCACATAAGCTTTCCCTGCCTGAAAGTTACTTTATTTTCCTTCTAATAGGAAATATTAAACCCACATCATTCTGAGGGGATCTCAGGAAGACTCCCACCTCATCAAGAGCAAACTGGTGCATGACCATGACCTTACCTKATGACAAAATCTCGAAGTAGGGCAAATTCACAGTGATTGAGGTTTTCCACTGAAAAGAAAGCGARCAATTGTTACATTTGCTTTTTTCAACAGCCTCTTTGTGGTTACAGAGCACGGGAAAGTCACTGCCAACGGGGACAGATTCCAAGTGGGTAGAGCTTGCATATTTCAGAAAGACAGTTGTCTGAAYGACACACTGTCAGGCATTGAGAAGACACACTAAGAAGTGCTGAGCAGTTACACATGAATTTTCATTTGAAAACCAAGGCAACCTCAGGAGCCTAGCTTCACACTCCATGGTGTTTAGAGTGGCTCCAGCTTCTGCCAGGTGGTGATCATGGCACCATATTGACCATGACAGTTTCCTCCTGGCACAGCTATTTGAGAATTCTCTTTTTGCTTGGTTTCAAACAGTTTGTCACAAATGGGATGGGAAGGTAGTCATGGGACATGTTATCTGGACCCTTGTCTATTACTGTGATTTGCAGGCATACTTTCAGCTCCATAAGCAAGAGGGTTTTTTACCTTCAATGATCCCCCAAGGTGTTTTCCTGCCCAGGACTCTTTTGCCATTCACTTGGTACTCCTTGTCACTGCCCACTACTGCAAAGGGCATGCTTTCCTGCTGGGGAGAAACATGTGGAAAGATCCATTGAACCCATTCCAGAGAGCAGCACATCACTCTTCCCATCCACCTTTCCACCTCTCAGCTCAATAAACACAAGGGCTTCTCCAAGAGCAAAACTTCACTGGCTGTCCTCTTCATCTGTCAGTGCTATCCCTAGCATTTTGGACCCTTGCTTTCTAGGTGTCCTTGCACCCCAACAAGCTTAGCGGGTAGCTTGCAGCAGTGCCAAGGGCTGTGGAGCTGGGGCAGAACCTCAGCATTTCTGAAGAGGGGGATGACTAGAGAAGAAGTACCTTACCATAATCAACAGGCACCCGAGGGTCTGTCAGCTCAGAGTTACTCATATGGATAGTTTGAGGTGAGTACTTCTCATYAGATTTGTAGTTCTTCACAATAGAGATGACTCAAATAATTCTCCCCCATAACACTTGTGAACATTCAACAAGTTTAGTGGCTGACATTGTACTGAGGAAAGGCAGAAGTGGAGTAGGGGTGCAGCTTTCCTGGGAAGTAGGACAGTAGGTGAGGCTGTTGGTGACACAGCTACCTCTAAGCACAGGGAGCAACTATCTGTTTCCAGAGCACAGAGTGCAGGAAACTCTGCTATCCATAGGGTTGTGCAGTTGTTCATAGGTTTACTCTGCTTAATAGATATCCTTGGGCCTGGAAAGAGACTGCAATCACCACAAGAATGGAGATTAAAAAGCAGTTTATTTCTTATGTGTGAGAGCAATGATGCTGAAGTGCAGAACAAAATGTGGTGTTCTCCTCATCTCCCCTTCCCCTCCCACAATAAAATGTTTCCTACCCTGATTTTGTCGTTCTCTGTTTTATCCTCCAAGTCCTCATCAAATTCTTTCTGGGGATAAAACTCGATCCCATTTACTTCTAGTTCCTTGCGCACCTAAGCAGAGAGACATTTTGGAACACAAAGCAGCACAAACCTGAAGGRAAGGCAGTTGGCAAGGCCAGGCAAACACATCTGGGATATCCTTCCAGTGGGCAGAAGCTGGAGGGAYTGTCCCAAGGACGTGCACAGTAAAGTGAGGACACAGGGCAGCAATGAGGAGTCTTTCTTCCCAGCCTCCGTTACTTGTCTGGCTCTCCAGTCCCCATGACAGAACATATCACAAGATGTCACAGGGATACACACATTTCTTCCTTCTCTAAAAGATGCCCTCAGAGATATAAACAGCTGCATCTTTGGACTTACCCACCAACCCAGCACTGGACTCTGTGCATGCCCTGGGGACTGYACTGCAATCCCAAGGATATCACTCATTCCTCCCACCTCCAAGCCAGGGCAGGGAAAGATCCCATGCAGAAGAGGAGATACTCACTCTTTGTTTGAATTCAGTCTTCTCCTCCAAGGTCATGGTGTCAGCCTTAGCAATAACTGGGATGATGTTCACTACCTTGCTGAGATGTTTCATGAACTCCAGGTCCAAAGGCCGCAAGCTGCAGCCCAAGAAGGAACAAGATGGAAGGGATCACTTTTTACCCTCCTCACCTTTCATCCTAGACTGTCCCAGCATCAGGGCACCCTCCCTAGTAYATATCCTGCCCTGCTGCCACCATGCTTTCTTCTCCTCCTTCCCATCCGTCCTGCCCTCTCCCAAAAAACACAGTGGCATTTCTCCCGCTCTTGTAATCCTAGACCCTTTCAAGCCCCACAGCACCCAAAGTTAAGCTAAACAGTGGCCAGCCCTGCTGGCAGGATCCCTGGAGCCACATCTGAGATTCAGCAGTGTAGTGTATATATCTGGCACAGAAGAATCAAGGGCTGGAGGAAGGGCGAGGGCCTGTGTACATACGAGTGGCCTGTAGGGGAGATGAAGTAGAGGCAGCAGTGCACACGTGTGTCTGGAATTCGTTTCTTCCTTGCAATATTCACCTCCTCTTTCAAAAATTTTTCATATTGCTCATTGATGTATTTTTCAATAGGCTCCCAGCTGTTAAAGTGGGAGAGAGAGATCAATAGACAGGTACAAATCTCCTTGTGTTCCTGCCTAGTGTTCCCAGCTCTGACAGTGGTGAAACAGTCTCAGGCATAGAAAGAAATTTGCTTCAAGCATCTCGCCATCAGCAGACATGTTTAAGAGTTTTTATAACTGAGCACAAAAATAAGCGCTCACCATGTAATACATGCATATCCCCAATCACACACATAGACCCATGGTTCCACAATCCCACAGCCCCATTACTAGCCCCCTGAGGGCAATAGGATCCCAGATGCATTCAAGGGCCAAGCAGATGAGAGTCACTCATATACTRTCTTAAATCCAGCCCTTTTTGGGGCACAAGGCCTTGACCTTGTAAAACTCACCAGTTCTCATTGTTGATCTGGTCTCCAAATCCTGGTGTGTCAATCACTGTCAGCTTCATTTTGACACCACCTTCCTCAATGACTGGGGGAGAAATTGCAAACGATCATACTCCTCACTGGGGAAYTGCTCTGTCATGAAACACGTCTCTGTGTCCCACAAGGGAACAAGAGAGTTCTGCCCTCATCCCTGCCCAGCAAGCATGACCAGACCAGGCTGGGTCATGCCTCAACAGTTATGACCCTCATTTGCATGTCTGACCCCAAATTTTGGTAACATCTACATGAAAGCCACCTTACACCACTCTGCCACAGGAAAATGGATTTGTGCTCAGTCTGTGGCCTGAAGGTAGTACCTACCTTAGYACAACTTCTCCCCCACTCTAATGCACCATCCTGAATCTGAGATGATGCTCATTACCCTGCACCACTGTAGGAGTTGTGCTGWTGCTTTGCCATGAGGAGCAGTACTTGCAACTTGCATAGATTATTAAATTGAACTGCAGGTGAAAATGACTGAAAGCAAGGTTGTATCTACAAATGGAGACTAATGATTTAGCTGATGAAATAACCGTTTTCCTACCCCTCTCTTTTGGCTGTGATACCAGTGGCACTGCTGTTTAAGAAAAGCCTTGTATGGCTCAGCTAAAACTGTCTTTCAGCTTCCCATGGAGAAAGGGATGCCTAATACTGAAGAACTATTTGTGTAGACCGCTGGGATCTTCTGCAAGACTGCGCTGAARCATCAGAATTGCTTCCACCCCAGCAGCCCAGCTCTTACCATGCCCAATGGCTTTGATCTCCACTGTCTTGGGGATCTTCTCCTCCCGGTTCCAGCCTGAAGATTTGCGGCTCACCTGGGATTTGAAGAGGGTGTTTACCAAAGTTGACTTTCCCAGTCCGCTCTGACCTGAGGATTGCAGAGAGGAAGCGTGTGACATTTGCCACAGCCTGCTGATGGCAGCGGGCCCAGGCAACAGAGCCAGGCTGGCAGGGGAAGGGGCTGTAGGTGTCTCCCTTGCCTTGTGCAGTCTTTCTTCCCTCAGAGCAGGTGCTGTCTGCTCCCTCATGCCCTCCCCATAGRGCTTGGTCCCCCCTCTTGGCCTCAGGGGACAGTCCCTGCCACGATTCCCAGTTTCTCAGCTGGCCCCTGCCTACCTACAACCATGATGTTGAAGTCGAAACCCGTCTTCATGGTTTTCTTGCGCATCTGCTCGATGATGGTGTCAATACCGATGTAGCCCAGCAAGCTGGCGTTGATGCCTGTGGGTTTCATTGGCACGACTGGCTTTTGTCGCGGCTCTGGGACCAGCTCAGACATGGCTGCCTCCTTTTTGCTCTCCACTGRTCCTGCATGGGGGCAAAGATTGAAAAATCATCATTGAGGTGTAACAATAACCTTCCTGCTGACCTGACCACAGGSGCTGAGGGCAGCTTTTAGTGGCCATTTCAAGGGTTATTGATGATAAYTGAATGTCAAGATTTTAGCAGTAAGGCTCACCATGGAGGAACATCTACCTGAGTTTCCAGCACACTCTTCTATATACCACTCCAGACAAGGAGGCGAAGTGGGGTTCACTGAGAATGCAACATATTGATGGCTATCTCCAAACAGCAGGAGCAGGGGCAGTGGGCTGGCTGGGCTAATAACTGGGTGCCCAAAACTCCATGTGTGTCTGCTTTTTTTTGTCTCCTAGTTCTTAACAGGACCACCAGTGTTTTGCCCCTCCAAGTTTACCATAAAACAGACTTTAAAACATTATCGTTTGTCAAGTCCTGGCATTGAAACAGCATTTRGGATGTACCATGAGGACTTGCAAGATTGGCCCTTGTCAGGGGTGGCTGCATTACTGGCTGTGCTGCACAGGCTGAGTTACTCAGAAGACAGTGGTGGAAGTGAAAGCATGGCCATGATTTCTGTGCTTGCCTCCCACCATAGACAATGATTTTTGTCATACTCAAGAAACGAATCAGCATGATCAAGAAACTAATYATCTGCATCTTTCCCTTCTCATTTCTTCCATGTAAAACAACCCAGAAAAAGAAAGGCCTGAGGGCTTTCCAGCCTCCCTGCCCCTTCTTGGGTGATGGCACACATTGCTTGGCCTCACCCATTTATCTCTGTCTCATTAGTGAGCAGTTCCCACCCGCTGGGAGGAAGCTGAGGTTAGGAGAGGACAGGGCATGGAAGAAAAGCTCTAATTGGTGRGGAAGGGAGGCGTGAGGGATGAATCTAGAAAGGAAGATGAAGGGGATAGGAACCAAATACCTTTCATATACAAGCCAGCTGCAAACTAGAGTTTCTCCCACTCTAATTACTTCACTCCCCCATGCTTTGTCTCATTAGARGGTTGTTTTTCCAGGACAGAGACAGAATGTGTTTTTGCTTGGTAAGTACTTCATTTGTTTTGGATGGCACTTCAGTTCAAGTATCTCACACTAAATTATCCCTTTCCATCATTTTGGCAGAGTTTTTTTCTCCTCTTATCAGAATCCACTGGCAGCAGAAAAAGACATGAGCAGCGAGGCAGACAACTGCCATTTGGTGGGTGACACATACCCCTCTTCACAAGGAAAATTACTCAGAAGTCACTGGGCTGCAGACACGGATGCCACCAATCTGGGGTCCCTGTGGCAGCTTAGTCAGGYGAGGCAGAGACAGGCTGGGAAGAGGTCAGAGACTTTGTTCAAGGACAGGGTTAGGCTGCAGCAAGCTCCATGGCTGGCTGGGGACCCTGCCTGGCGCTCCCACATCAAAGCTCCAGTGCTGGCACAAGGACTGCTCTACACGGTGAAGATTTTACATTTTATAAAAGCTGTAATATGCCACTAATATGAGCTAAGGAAARACCTTGTGGAAGATCCACCCTTGGCAGGAGAAGGGTGACTCCACTCAGCTCCTTTTTACTGCTTGGAAAGTCTTYTATATGAAACTGGGAGAAGGATCTTTCCTCTGCATGAGAGGATGGTAGCACAGCCAGTCATGCACAGCACTGTGGGTGACATCTGTYGGCTTTTGTACCACCTTTGTTCCACCTTGCCCACACAGGAAGGGTCAGTGGGAGGATGGCCCCCCTCCTGCTCTTCCTCATCGAGTGAGGGTACCCTGTGCTATCATCAGCCTCTCCTGAAGCAGTGAGCACCACCCCGGAGGGCCCAGAGCACAAGATGGACTGTTGGTTTGAGCCAGACTGGCAATTYGGAGCACCTCACGCTGCCGGGCAGCTGCTGGAGGAGGCAGCCTGCCCAGCTGAGYGCTTCTCAGCTGCAATCCTCTCTTACACCCATCACAACCAGTCTGTGCCCGTCTTGCTGATGAAGTATGCCCTGAGGCTCCTGTTGTCTTTTCTCAGCTTTATCAAAGCGGGTGCCAGCCATTTTTCTGATACAGCACAGGGGGCCAGGCCAGCCAGTTCTTCTGCACCTTGCCCTTCACTCGTCCTCTCCCAGGCTGTGCACACCAYCTGCATCCTGTAGCTGTGCAGTGTCCCTCATGCTTCTGCTGCATCCTCCAGTATGCACCCCACACAGCCCTGCTGGGATGCTACTGAGCCCAAAGAGTGGGAGGAGAGAGAGACACAGAATCATGAAGGGATGAGGSACAGGGGGCTGTGACCCCAGCAAGGCACTTAGCTACTGCAGTAAATAGGGGCAAATAAACCCCAAAGGTGGAAGGAAACAGGAAAAAAGCCCAGTTGAGCAATTGCATGGGATGCATGCAGGACTGTGACCCTTTTGCTGCCTGGGTGGTAGCTTGTCCTCAGGGAATCTGTTGCCCTCTACTTTCTTTCTTCAACCCTTGTTCTTGCAAGGGAACAGGGAGTAGGAAGGAAGAAATTTGCTGTCAGCCTCAAGGCTCACTAAGAGATTCATAACCCATCCCTCAGTTTCACCAAGGAAAGCTTTGCCCAGAGCTAGCAGATGTTGCTAACTGCTGTGGACATCAAAATACATGATCATTCCTTTGCAGGCTTTGCTGCTGGAGCCAGGAGCTTGCAGTGACTAGGGCAGATATTTCAGATTCAGGTTCTTGGACAGCTATAGAAATCAGCTATAGAAATCAGCTATAGGATCCCTGAGACGAGGAGAAAAGATCTTCAGAAGTCTCCTTAAATTTCTTTCCTGGATTTTACATCAGGATATTCAAGGTGAAGGGTAAGCCACCTTCCTTTCCCCTCTAGGTCACTTGCCTTCCTCCCTCTGTGGGGTTCCTTCCCATATAGCCTCAGTCAGGGAAGCCCCCATTTTGCAGAAATTTCCCAGGGGCTCATSTTTCTGCACATGATTTTTTACCTTTTGATTCCCACAGATTAATTCAAGGAGCCAGCTGAGGAACAGCCTGCTGGGGAGGTAAGGGGGTGCAAAACCAGGACCAGAGGCATAAGAGGCACCCTGAAACATGAAACATGCTTGCCTGCTCTCCTGGGAGTGGCTCTSCTTTATATGCAGTAAAGCTAATGCTGCTAGGAAGCCTCCTGAGCACGCTGAGTGGCTGGTGAAGGGGTGTCATTATGTGTCCTGGGCACATCCCATAGTCCTTGCAGCTGTCCCCTGTAATGAATGCATGAGAGGGCACTACAGCCAGTACAGCTGATAATGAACAGAGGGGTAGCCAAGGTTAACCAYTTACATCCGCTCTTTGCAAGGCTCCCCTTTTCCCTGCTGCTTTGTTCTGTGTGCCATGTGAAGCTCATTTGAGGGCCATAGCTGGTGATACCCCTGCAGGTATACGTATATATTTGAGATACATAGCTGGTGATCCCACCCTGCTGCCCAGATCSAGTAGGATCCCTGGGCTGGGCTGGACTGTGGAGGAGTACAATCTGGCTCACAGGAGATGCTCCATGTGACCCTGGACCAACGAAATGTGCAGCTTTTGGGTCAGGGAAGGCAGAACCAGAAGTGCAATGGGTGCCCARAGAAGTCTCCATGATCCCACTAGCTTCTGTCACCCACTGATCCACCCCAAAACCTCTTCCTGGAAGGTCAGCATGTAGCCAGCAGCAGACACCACTAATGCAGCTCACCGTTCATGCTCTGACATTTGCACAGTCTGGGGACAGAGGTGGCCCTGCAGGTCCATTAGGGGCTCAGGTAGTGGGGACTAACATCTACTATGTCCCCATAACCCAGATACAGTCACATCCCCTCCCTCTGCCTTCCCATCCTTTGTCTGAGTGGCAAGAGGGAGGGAAGGCTGCAAACACACACACCACAACCCAGCTTCCAGCAAGGAAAAGCTTTTTAACCCCCACATAACACATGGATGGCCTCGCTGCAGCTCTCCTCCTATGTAGCACAAGGTTGTCCCTCTGCAGCTGGAGGCAGTGATCCTCACACGCATCTCACCCCAGCCCCTTCCAACCGTGTGGCCCTGGACCCACAGTTCCACTCCCTGTACACATGGAACAGTAAGGAGGGACAGGTTCAAAGCCTGAAGGTGGCTGGCAGAAGCAGGCCCTCAAAGGGTGATGCCAGGTTCCTCACAAAGAAAGCAAGCAGCTGCTTCAGTAGTACAGCTTCCCTGGAGCTCGCAGGCATCAGGACCTGCTCCTTGCTTCAGATCTGCAGAGGTGCTGAACTGAGCATCTCTCCACTGAAAAAACACCTTTCCCTCCTCAGTGCCCATGATGACCCCAGGGCATTTCTTTCAGCTGTGCAAGGCAATGGCTGAGCCCTGTCAGATGCACTGCCTGACYTCAGGGTACAGAACAGAGCCATTGTTCTTACCAGATCTTTTTGCCTGGCTTAAAGATCATCGCAATCCTCTGGGCTGCTGCAGCCTTCCCAGCAACGACCTTTCTTCCCCTCAGCACTCTGCAAACCGTTTGGGCATGAGCCCGGCTGCAGTGAAATCTAGGGCAGCATGTGCTGAAGCCTCTCTAGAGATGCAGAAGCTGGAGGTGAAGGAGGTGGGCACATCCCCAGCCCGGCCACCACAGCCCCAGCCATGCCCTTGGTGCTGCTCTCCAGCCATGCAACCCTTGTCCCATGTCCCAGCTCATCACCTGGATGGCACAGCTGTATCACAAGGTGAGAGGATGCTGAGCACCCCTGGACCGGGGTACCCACACCACCACAGCTGCCTGCACCCCTGCCTGGTGAGAGGATGCTGAGCACCCCTGGACCGGGGTACCCACACCACCACAGCTGCCTGCACCCCTGCCTGCGTGCCTGCTGTGCAGATACCCAGGGATCAGCAGATGCCCAGGGATCAGCACAGGACATCCCGCTGCTTGTCATTGGCAAGGGACAAGCCAGGTGCCCAGGAGTTTGTGGGCACGCCCCAGCCATGGGCCAGCTAGGATTATCCCTTTCTTTTAGAGCAGCACCTGGCACCATTCTCCATCAGCACCACAACCAGCCCTGCTCCTTCTCCTTCATACAAGACTGCTGCCACCGAAAGGAAATAAACAGAGAAAAGACAAAGCCAAGACCGATTTCCCCCACTGCCCTCTGGGGTTGTCCCTCCCCCATGCCCGGAGCTGGGCAGCGTGGGGGCACGGCAGAGGATGCCTGCGCAAAAAGCCCCAGCGGTGTCCCTCTGGCGTTGCCCAGCCCTGTCGAGCCCGGAGCATCCTACCTTTGAACATGAAGCTTCCTTTGTCTCTGAATCCTCTCCTAGGGGGGTGGGTCTCCCCCCACTTTTCTAGCCTGATGCTGATGAAGCAGCACGGTGGGCTACAAGGCTCCACTTGATTTTACCTTTGTCTTTCTTCCCTGTGTCCTCTTCTCCCCCCTCTCTCCTTCCCTTCCTTCTCCAGTGGCTATTTCAGTAGAGCGGGGATGCTGGTGCTGCTCCTGCTGCCATCGTCATGTGACCTGAATATTAAACCTCTCCGCAAAATCTCCCCCCGCGCACCCTCCCCCGGCTCCATCCCAGGCCCCCGACTCCATCCCAGGCCCCCGCCAGCCTTTCTGCCGTGGGGGCGGAGGGGGGGGTWTGGCTTCGGGGTTGGAGGGGCCACTGCCGATGGGGCCCCACATGTCCTGGAGGGGCTCCCATTGCACACCCACACCCCACAGGCCTTTTCTTGTCCTTTTCCCCTCCCAATTCCCCTGTGTTTTCAGCATCTCTGCTCTTTTAGGGAGGGGCATATTTAACCCTTCCCAGCTTAGTTCCGGCAGGGCTAAGAAAGGGCGCTCTTTGCCCCCAAGCATTTTTTTGGGATCAGGGTATTGCAAGAATTCCTTCTGCTTTCCCAGAGGGAGGAAATTTGGAATGATTTGCTTYATCAAAAGCGATTTGCCCTTCAGCTTTGCCTGTGGAAGTGTGAGAAACCTTTTCTCCTTCAGCAGGGTGATTCCTGGCTGTCAGCCCAAGGCGCAGAGGCAGAGCCAGCACCATCCCCTCTGAGTGTGTGTGTGTGTGTATGTGTGTGTGTACAAACATGTGTACATATATGTGCATTTGTGTGCATGCGTGTGGTGAGCAGGGAGAGATCCTCCCACTTGGGCCATGTTGGGGTACACAGCTYACACCCTCATGTGCCCTGGCGGGTACCTCCACGTGCCTTGTGGAGGTGCCCGTGCCTGGAGAGCCGTGTGGATGCTTCTGGCTGCTTGCATCTTTGGATGGGGATGCCCTTTCCCTGCTTCTCATTTACTTCTCTTACATTTGTGAGCCCTGGCCCCAACAGGCAYGGTGTCCCTGTCATGCTGTTCTGGGGCACCAACATTTGGGAATGCTCTGACCCTCCAGTCAGTGGGATGACAGGAGCACCWTGTGTCCCTCCACCATGAGACAGGCCCCTGGGTGGGGGCCAGGCTGTGGGATGCCTGGCAGACTTAGCAAGGGTTTGGGGTGCCTCTTTTTGCATTGTTCTGGGACAAAAAGAAAACTGTGCCCACTGCAGATTATGGGAACACTTAGAAATAATTGTCAGCAGTTACCCAGGCTGGGCTGAGCAGTGGACAGGCTGGCTTCCTCCAGACAGATGGACAGACAGACAGGCAGGTATACCAGCASCCACAACTTCTCCTGACATGATGACCATGGTTGGGTTGCCTGTTTCTCTGCTGGGTACCAGGTTCGTAAACACACAGGCTCTCCTCCCACCAGCTCGCTACCCACCCTTGATTCTGGTGGGGGTCAAGGGGAAATCACTCCCAGGGGAGGAAGCCCCCATCCTCCCTCTCATCACCCTACCTCTCCTGAAGGGGGTTTTGCCCCATGCTGGGCTCCATGSCACTGCCAAAGGATGCCTTGGTGCCTCCCTCCCCCCTGCCCATCCCGTCCCATCAGCGGAGACCCACCGGAGCGTGGTGGGGCACAGGACATCCCCATCTTCGCCACTGGGGTGGCCTCAGCCCCGCCGGAGCTGCCGTGTCGCTGGGGCCCCTCAGCCGCTGTGGGCCAGGGGCGAGGAGGGGTTGGGGTGACAGGGGCCGGGCCCCGCAGCCACTCCCAGGGGASCCCCCCGCCTCCCGCCCCGGCCCGGCGCAGGGTGACCGAGAGGCAGCTCCGCTTGGTGGAGCCAGGGACACCAAGGGGGCTGTCCCGCCGCCGTGGGGGGCCAGGGATGCGGCTGGGGCTGCCTGGGGCAGACAGGCAGCTGCGATGAAGGGCGATGTCCTCCTCCATGGTGGTCCGCAGCGGGCTGGAAGCAAAGGTGCGAGGGCAGGGGGTGCCAGGCTGGGCCGGGGGGCCCAGGCTTTGCCTGCTGTCAGGGCTGTGGTGTCTCGGGGTGCAGAGTTCCCTGGGGCTGCTGTCATGCTTGAGCCCCCACCTCCAGCCCTGTCCAGCCAGCCCGCCTCCAGCTGGGACAATGGGGCCCTTGTGGCCTGCATGGCTCRCTCCCACGCTGGGTGCCATGGCCACTGCTGCCCCTGCCCAACACCTTCCTGATCTCAGCCACCAGCAGCCCCACAGCATGGGCAGCTCCACAACATGACCCCCTGCCCTGGTCCCATGGCAGGGTGCAGACCTGCCAGGTCAGGCCTGTGCTACCTGTTCCCAAGGACAAAGGATGTGATTTAAAAAAAAAAATTGAATTGTTGAAATGTTTTCCTTCTTTTCTTATTCCCCCCACCCATGGCATATTTCAGTGCAACAATTTATATCCCACTGTCCAATTTCAATGGTCACTTGTTGGAGGTTCATCCAAGTTGATGCTTCTTTCCCTTATTCTGATTTTCTTTTGATCCTTCATTATAATGATTGTTTCTTAATTTTGCCAGCTTTGTGGCATTTTCAGGGTCAAGATGTATTCAGCTTACCACTCTACACCTTCCTCACTATAAAAGACTGAAGAGCAATGCAATAAATGAGGAGGAAAGCAGAAGGGTGTTCTGGTGGGATGGGATGAGAATATGAATGGTTTGGYGGGCAAGTGGGAGCAAAGAGAAGGAGAGACAGGCACTCATAGCACCCACAGTGTGGCAGGGACAATGACTGCATGCTTTCAGGTGACCAGGGTTGAAAGAAGTGGAAGAGGAATCACCATCCAAAGACCCACATCAAGCCATTGAAAATGCTGGAGGAAGGCAGAGCTCAGGACAGTGTGAGTTCTTGACTTCCTTAAGGGCAAACGAATAGAAAACTTGAAAAAAACAAATCTGACACTGTGTAGTATTTCTTTCATTAAGTATCTGCTCTGATTCTTTATGCAATTAATTCAGTATCTGACTATTTCTTTCTCCCCTGAGGTCTCTCTGGCTACAYAGATCCCACAGAGGAGAAACAATCTCAGTTTTCAGTCATGTTTTGCCTTTGATTTAATTATTCTCAGATAGCCTGGCAGTGTAGTGGCACAGGAGCCAGGTGGATGAAGACCTACCCTATTGCAAAGGAAACCTCACTGCAGACTGCTCCTTGCTGCCTGCCCACAGCTAAAGGGAGGCAGCTCCCAGGGGGAACAACAACAAAATAAAGTGTCTGCCATGCAATTTGTCACACACTTCTATTTCACTGGGGAAGCCTTTGACACTGCTGACARTAAAGTCCTTCATAGCCATGGGAAATACCTGGCTTAATTCTGATTGTATCAGGCCTAAACAGCACGAAATGTAAGCCAGAGGAGATGAACAATTAGTTTCTCTCTAATCCAGCCCTCACCTGGTTGCTGTCTTCTTTTGCTTGACTTCTGCACTGAGCCATGGGCAGAGTGGAAGTCAAAACATGTGGAGGCATGACAGCATGCAAAGGAGGACACAGAGGAGGGGAGAGGGTCGTCCTGTGAGTGCAGCTTCCCCTTCCCACAGGGATGGTTTAACTTCTTCCTGGTTGCTCCAAGCTCCTCAGTTCCAGTGGAGAGGTTTTTATGCTACCCCACTGCTCAGCTGTGTTCATTTACAGGGCAATCCCATCTATGAGGGAGTCGAGGTGAGGAAGCAGGTTTCCAAGCTGGCGCTTGGAGATATGGCTGTGATGTGCCAGAGGGCAGGGGATGTGAGCCATGCAGCCAAGGGTAGCACATCAGACCATGCAGCCCAGCCCCTTGGCATGTCCATTTCACAGCCCCAAGTCACAAGAACGTATCTGTTTCAGACTTTGCTCTTTGAGTCTTTGCTTGCCAGGGTGAGTATAACTTTGAGCACAGCAATAACCTAATTTACCGCATTTCCCTGYTGAGTGAGACTCCCCAGTTAGGATACTTGCATCATGGTCTCTGTTACTTGGCTGAATGAAAGGACTCTTGACTTGTCCCCTGTCTGAAACAGAGCCAGAAAGCTCCTGCCAGTGTGCCTGGTTTTGGTTTGGAAAAGAATGGTAATGGAATTGCATTCTGGTGGATGAAATGTCCCAGAAAGACACAGGATATTTGCAGAATGTCCTGATCCATTCCTTAGAGCTAAAAATTAACTTTCATCCCCAGAGAATGACCAACTTTCAGGCTGCACCTGTGCTTTGATCCTGCAAAACTTTGGGCACAGGAATAATCCCACTCAATGCATTTCCCTGCATAACTCACTCACAGCAGCTCAATGAATTCTCCTTCTTTCTTTGGGAATGGAGGAGAAAACTTCCTCCTTCCAAGTTCACAGGTGAGGCTGAGTGATACAAGCCAGGAGCTGTGGCAGACTTTCGCAGCTGGCCTGAGGAACTCCTGCTGAAAGGAGCYATTGGGGACTACAGCACAGAGCCATAACAATGGAAGGATGCTGGAGATGTGGATTGCCAATACCTACTGGCTGGCCCAGGTGATGGCACAGGATGCACAGATGTTCACATGGGATGGTGGCACCTGCTAACATACCTGGGATATGGAGGAGTTGGGCACAGAGGATCCCTCTATATCCAGAACACTCACAGGTAGCACCATTGCACCTACTTGCATGCAAAGGGTGAATGTTGGGGTGGGAAGAGAGGTGACACCTCCTGCCACAAGCTCCTAGCTCTCTCAAACGTTCCTGTACACACTGGGTATTTCACTGGGCTGGCAGGGAGGGAGAAGATGTGAATATCCCTAAGCCCCAGTGTCACAGTTTYATCCAGCACTTTGGTGGCTGATCAGCCCCAAGACAGTGCAGAAACTCTATGAACAGGGGATTTTGTGCCAGATCCATGTCACCTTATATGAYTTGGGTCCGAAAAGCAGAGGTGGTACAAAAGACCCTGTTAGATGGCAGGCTCAATGTTCCTTTCCAGAGACATGCAGGGAAAAAAAGGGCTCAGGGATGCTTCACAGCTTTCATTGGGACAGTTGAAGAAGAGCCTTTCCATGCTGTTGGGCTCTGGAGTGCAGGCAACTGACCAAGTGCATCACAGACTATCACATCTCCCTCCATGACAGAGGAGCAGAAGGTTAGGCAGATCAGGAACGGCTCGTGGTAAGTCTGGCAGCACCCATTCAAGGAGAGTTTCAGAATGTTCTCAGCTTCACACAGGACTTGGACAAACCTCTTTAATAAAGACCTTTAATTTTAATGTGGTGCATCTGGAATGGATGGATGGATGGATGTTCTCCATCTCCTAAACAGATACATAAATAGTGTGCATTTAGTAGAGATAAAGGCATTCAGTCTCTGAGGCTCACTGAGCCCATAGTACCTCTGCACAGAGCTTCAGCAAGCTCACCATTCTTGCACCAAAGGTGGATTCTGGGAAGAGCTCAGCTGAAGCAACAATCTGTATTGAAATCCCCTTTATTTCCCCCAAAATACCACTAAGGACTTAAACAGACTGTTATATTTAACCTAGGGAATGAGAGTACAAGGTTCTGTATCCTTTTGCAAAACCTGGTACCCTGCAGACACATTTCCTATTGAAAGTTGTGTCAAGATGCCAGTCAGCTCACACTCACGTGATTAACAAGGGATATTTCATGTGAGTGTTTCATCAGTCTTAGCCATGGGGAGGAGCAGAAGTCCTCGGCGGCTGAAGAGCTGTGAGCACATGGGAAGCCCCAGCCATACAAATCTTGACTAAGAAGCAAAAGGGGAGAATGGTGAGTGAGTACGAGACTCAGATAAGYACAGAGCAAAGTGACGACCAGCCCATCTTGCACCAGCGCAGGACTGCCATCCCTGCTGAGGGTCTGCTGCCTACCCAGGAGAGATTCCTCAGGCTGTGATGGACAGCTTGTCAGACCTCAGGCACCCCAAAGGCCAGGTTGTCCCGGATCATCAGTGTCTTCCGAAGGTCTCGCTCCATGATTGGCCTCTGTGTTCGCCACTTATGGGCTTCCTGGAGTCCTGGCTCAAAGTAGTAAATGCAAGCTCCAAAGCCCACCAGGATGAGAATGGAGATCATCAGATACACAGGCACAAACCAATCCAAGAAGTGGGGCATGGCTGCCAAAGAAAAGGAGAGAAATCTCATGCAGTGGGARCATCCAAAAACACCTCCACCAAGACTGATCACAAGACATCTGCCTCATTCACAGTGCCCAGTCCCTCTTCACAACCCCACTGCATCTGGTTCATGCTTGGTTGCACACGAAGGCACCTGATCCACTGGGAGAGGTCAGTGCCTTTGGGGTCATTGCTGGGACCCCTGCTTAGAATGTCAGTCCTGTTTCCTCCCCAGAGAGGGCATTGAGCCTGCATGCTCCCAGCCCTGCTGCCAGCGATTAAAGGTAAGCAGTAAGTACAGCTGCCTCTCACCTCCTGCTTGAGGTGAGAACTACTACCCCTGACCCCTTTGAATAGCCAGCTTGAGCTGGTCTGGCTCAGGACAGAGCCCTCCCTTACTGCACCCCTGTTTCATCTCCTGCTTTGCCAGGCCTCAGGGACCTTGGTTCAGCACCAGTCTATGAGCAGAGCTGAGATCCCTCCACCACATCAGCCACTGTGCAATGGGGGACACTCACCAGGARCAGCCAATCTGCCTTGCCAAGAGCTCCTGGCCAGCCGGGTGCAAGGTGAGTCCCGAACAGCGTTACCCTGGGGAGCACAAAACAACACCACACTGCATGATTGCTGCTGGCCCAGCACTAAAAATGGGAGAGCAGGAAGGAGCAAACATCTCCTTGTCCAGATGTCAGGGCTGAAGATTTTTGRAGGGGTGGTCAAACAGGGTCCCAGTCCCACAACTTACGGGTGCCCTGGCACACTCTCTCCCCACCATTTTGGCCCTGCTGATGCCATGCTTAGGGCATGCACTCTGACTTAGGGCCATTTAAATCTGTAACAGCATCACATTTGAGCCCATCTCTTACCCCATCATTTGGGAGGGAGAGAGCAACCCAGATGGCAATTCAAAAAGCCCAACTTGTTCGTCTTTCTGCTGCTTGCTTTTCCAGCCAAGGTGTGGACCATCCAGGGACAGAAAAGATGATCAAAAAGCATCTCCCACAAAAAGCACAGCTATGACTTCCCCAGGCACCAGGTCTTCTGGGTTTTGCACTGTGAATGTGCCACTTGTTATAGGCTTTGGTGGATTAAACTTGCCACCCTCAGGCTTGGAAAAGCACAGTGATGCCAGAATCAGACACAAAAGGCTGTTCTGAAACAGGGTCTTCCATAACCCTCACCCCTCAGTGGGAGTGACAGAATGCCCCTTGACTTCAGTGGGGACAGAACTAGGGGASAGCTGCACTGACATCAAAGAAAGCTGTCACCTCTGACCATCTTCCAATTCATCCCTCTGCAATAACYATGTATCCCCAAAGCCCTTGTGTGGGGGTGGTTAAGAGTAGGCTAGGGAGAGCTCTGAGCATTTCCATCCTCTTCTCTGCTCCTGGTCTATAAGGCTGATGTCTTTTTCCATATCAGAGACTGGGCTTTTTTCTTTTTTTTTTTTTTTTTAATACTGCAGCCATCAGTTGTTTTCAATGTGCACAGCAGCATTTATCCCCTGGATACCTCTTGTCCCAGGACACAGCAGCATTTATCCCCTGGATACCTCTTGTCCCAGGAGGGCCTGTAGCAGCAGGGTTTTTTTTTGTCACAGGGTAAGATCTGAAACAAGCTGCAATTATTATTATCATAAGCAAGAAACTGCAGAAAATGCCTGATTTCCTCACACTTATTGGCATGGATCTGATCTGGGCACTGCTCCTGCCTCTTCATAGCTGCCTGTGCCTTCCTCAGGTGGGTAACTGCTGAGGAAAGCTCCCACCATAGCTTGGTACAACATCACAGAGGTGTTGTGTGGAGCAGGGACTGGTGAGCAGCGTGGGGCTTCCCTTAACTTACCTCAAGGGACCATGTAAGGAATTAGGCATGAACCCCTTCTGCAATAGGAGTTGGGTCCGAACTCTGGATCAGAAGCCCCTCAGCACAGCTTTCCTACATGCTCTGCACCTCCTGCACCCCGCAGCTGCTGCTGCAGACAGACTGGGGAGCTCAAGCTCCTGCAAAGCCCTTTTCCAGAGGTGTCTCAGCAGCTGATATCTGTCCTTGGCTGGCAACAGCAATGGGCAGGGTTAGAGACACTCTGAAGGTGAGTTCAGTTTGGACCTCCTGGGCTGATGGGAGGAAAGCCAATAACCTCATTCCCTTCCCTGATTATCCATTTTCCAAATGTGCRAGTGAAGCTGCCATCCAAAAAAGCACTGCAACAAAAAGCACACACTTCCCAGTTCATCCTTCCTGCATCACTAGCAGAGCCAGCATTTCCCAGYTCCTTGCCAGCAACCTATTCTTTGGTCTACTTGCTATGCAGGCCTAACCTCRTGCTGTCCCCACGCTGCTCACCAGTCCCTGCCCCCTTAAGGAAGGGTCCTCATTATGGCCAGGTTGAGTGAGGTGTCAGAGCCTCTCCCTCCCAGTCTCTGCAGGGCTGGCCTGGAGAAGCAACTTGCTTTTGTCAGGTGGGTGAGCAGATTTTGGCTGCAAACACTGAAAAGAAGGAGTTTCATTTAAAGATGTTCGCTTTCTGGAGCAGTTCTGCAGATCTAAAATGTGCCTTAACCTTGCTGGACCAGTTGATCTTCAGCACCTGATTTTGCAGTGGGACATCCATGTCTGCCCAACACACAAAAGAATCCTTGGTCTTTCATCTGAAAGAGTGTYTCATTTAGATAAGCTGTCTAACCCCTTTTAAACCCATGCTATACCTCACTCCAGCTGCATGCCTTCAATGTCACCTCTAGATCCACCATGTCACCTCTCACTCCCCTGGGGTGCTGCGGGTATACTTGTGACAGGAGCCCCAGGRCAGAAATTGTTTGGGTGAGGCTGTCAGCAGCATGCCCGAACACCGGAGACTTAGGGTAGAAAACCCTCCTGTGTGCATCTTTGGGAGCACAACCCAGGCTGCAGTGTTACCAGCCATGGCTCAACTCAACCGAAGGAGAATCCCCCAGGACTGGGCACCCTGGGGCAGGCTGCAGCTTGGGGCATGGAGCTGCCGATAACTGGGGACCCAGACATGACCTCACTGCCATGCACCTCATCCCCAACAAGCACCCGCTACCTGCCCTGCCACCTGCCACCTACCTTCTTCCACGGGTGCAAGGTGACGGGATGAGATTGCTCTCTCCGGCATCTGCCGGGTGTCAGCCGGGATGAGTCAGGCTCCTTTCCCGGCCAGGCAGCGCCAAGGAGAAGGGACCCCGCGCCGGGAGATCTGGGCGACAGCGGGAGGCGACAGGCGCGGATGGGCGGGAGAAAGGCAAGGAGGGAGGGATGGCGGGAGCAGCCGAGGCGGGCGGGGGAAGGACAGGCAACAAGCAGCGTGGCCTCATTGCCCACCGGGACTCCCGGGGGCTTCCCCCAACCGCCTCCCCGGCAATGTCAGCCCCGCTCCAGCCTCCCCAGGGCACCCCACTGCCGGGCTTCCCCCGCCGAAAAACGACTGTCTGCAACAAACTGCATCCCGGTGCGGGGAGGGGGGGGCATTTTAGCAGCAGTCGCTATGGCAACGAGCCTCTCCTGCTCACCCGCACATGGTACCCGGGTCAGAGCCACGGGGGAGGTGGCCGCGGGATGCTCTCCCTCCTCCCGCATTATCCGCAGCCCGGCTGCAGCCCCGGAGGAGAAATGCTTGGGCAGACGTGTGTGAGCTCGAGCTGATGAAGATGGACAGAATATTAAGGCTCCACAGATTTACCGGTGTGTCCAGCCCAAGGASTGGGGGCTGCTTGTTTTTCATCAGTGGGTTGGAGGCAGAGAGAGAGGGGTGGAAGGGACAAGGGGGTTAGCACTCCCTTTAGGGCTTTTGCATAAAATTTAAAAATCAACACTTTGACCAAAATATCTTACATTGGGAAACAGAAAAACATTGCTGACTGAAGTACTATTTTTGCTTGCAGTGAAATACCTTGTTTCCTGAATCCATACCTGATTCTGTCATAGCTGCTGCTAACAAGAAAGGTTTTATTAAAACATTTTCAGCAGTACAGAAATAGGAACAAGCAAACCCGTTTAGTTTTTTGATACTGGCTTTTTAATGTGCTTTTTTTTACAGAGGGAAATTTTTACCATGACCCAGAAATCATTTAACACAAATTTCAGCAAAATCAATCAAACAACTGGCTCCAGCCCCAAGAACTGACTGCTCTTCTTCCTCTGCTCTCCAGYCCTACATACTTTGTTTTTGACACTTACAGACCTGCAGATGCACCTCAGCGGGTTATTGTAAAGGTTTGCAGGATTAATAGTATCTGCCAGAATGTCAGAACCCCCAATTTGTGCCTGCAACACTCCAAGAGCTGTGAGATTTAAGGTTTGTCTTCCCAGTAGGTTGTGTTGCCGGCAGAAATGGTTCATCCTCTCTCCACGCCAACCCGTGCATGGTGACAGAGCTGATGTATGCTTGCCAGCTCCAAGGTAATGTACCCTAAGGATCTGTCGCCTGTCTGTGCCAGGGTTTCATCCATCAGTACAGAGACAGGGCTGTGCTGCAGACATGGGAGCTGGCTGGTGTGCTCTGTGATTTCCTCTTCATAYTCCTTTTGTCCTTCTAAGCCTCACTTCTTCTTGATGTAACTTCATAGTAGCTTAGATGTAACTTCATAATAGCTTAGTATAGGCCTTGCAAGCCCTCCATACCTTGCAAGATACCTGCATGGAGGATCACCTCCATTAGGTTTAGCTAACTGCATCTTGGTTTGCCCCAGTAAGTGGGCACTACCGAAGACTGCCAGAGTGGAGCCTGCAATTGTGCCTTAGTTTTAACCTCAGTGCAGTTCAGCCACTTTGACCATCAGCACAGCAACTGCTTCACTAATCCCACTGCAGGGAGAGGAAAACACAAGCCCCACAGTTTTAACCATACTGAGGGGGAAACTTGCTGTCTGGAGAAATTAATTTAAAAAAAAAAAAATCACTCTGGAGGGATACTGTTTATTGTGTTTCCAGAGCAAACCATAAGAACAAAGACACAGTCCATTTGAGAGGGTAGAAGGGAAACCCTTTTCCAGGTGTGCAAAGAAAATGAGAGGGAGATCAGTGATTGCTGGCACAAGGTAGAACACTATTCATTTCTCTAAATGACTSGTCAGTGGTGAAGCTGCAGGCACTCAATAGAACCTGATGAGCCAGGCATCATCAAGCCAAAACACCTAAGAGTCTCCCATTGTTCCTAGCCAACTGTCCCAACTCTGTTCTAGGTCACCTCAGGGGCACACCAGAGCCAGTGTGTGTTTGCCAGTCTTCAACCTGTCCCCAGGTTGAAGCTTGGGCTTAATTCCAGCATACTGCTCATGCAGCCAAAATCCCAGAACAGCAATAGTTTTGACTAACGAGGTCATTTTCTCCTCTGTCTCACTTCCCTTAAGTGAATGAAAACCCTGGGAGGACACAGCAAGGAGTGGAGATCACATCTTTCTCTAGCCACCATCACAGCAGTGGGCAAGGTTACGACACTGCAGCCCCACTTGCTTCAAGCAGAAATTCCCCCAGATGAGTCTGGAGCACCCTTGGAGGCAGCAAGAAATAAACATGGGGCTTTGTGCTGCTGGAGTTGGGACACRCTTGCAGATCCTGTGCCTCTGACGCAGCTGCTTACTGCCTGTGACAGGGCTCTCAGGTGCTGTCACATCCTTTGGTTTCCAAAAAGAGCTGAAGCCGTGAGACAGCTCCAGGCATTGATGTGCCAGTACAGCTCGAACTGCATGGGAACACTTCAGCTGCAGTTCAGCTTTCACCTCAGATAAGGCTGCTGTGTGCCACTCGGATCTTCAAGGCATAAGCTTGTGCATATCATTCTGCCTGGTGCCATGGAGCCTTCCAGCCTCCTTCACCTGGCTTGGAGGAAGTCTCTGAGTGGCCCACATGAAGCTCCTCAATGCCATTCATCCCAGGGCACTTGCCTACCCACCAAGCCTCTGACTCCCTTCATATCGCTGGGCAGCCACAAATTCACCTGTATGATGAAGGCAAGGGTGGGGTCAGGTTTGATGTGAGAGGGCCATGCAGCCAGAGCACAAATCATGAAACCCTTCTCAAAACAAAAGACAAAAGTCCTGGCTGGAAAAAGRGGAGATGGTTGGGCAACCTCGGGCACATACTTCTTGTCTGTAACATATATATAAGTCACAGCATGAACAATGTATTGAGCTCAGCTTAATCCCAGGCCTGGTTAAGTGTTATTTCAGTCTTTCTCAACAAGTTCTTTAGTGTTGTTTAGCCTTTTATCAGCMTCTTCTGAGATGACCAGAACCAGGTCAATGCCTGTCTTTAAGGCAACACTAATCTCCCAGTATTACTTCCCAGCATAAGCAGAGGCATGGGAGAAGATGGAGTTTATCAAACTTGCCTTCCCCAAGGTCTGCAGTAGAGTACAAAACTTCAGCAAGACTCAGAAATGCTTCCCTGCTCAGCTGCTGGAGGTAAGGGAGCTGCTGCAGGATGCAGAAGGGACACTGGATGCATGACAGGGCATCAGTTGGGGATACTCTGGTGGGAAAGCAGACTAACCCACCTTCCAAGTGCTACTGCAGCTTCAAAAAAGGAAACCCATTAGGGAAGCTTTGTTGAGTTGATCAAAAGCTAAGGAAATGTGTATAGTGAGTTAAAGAGCAGAATGAAAAAAGCTGACTTACTTTGGTTCTAAAAATAGCTGTGAAGAGCCTTTGCCAAAGGAAGCTGAAGCTGCCAGCAGCATATGTGAAAATGTCATTAATTTCTCTAATAATTCGCACTTACTGCATGCGATATAATTTTTGTCTATTAGCGAGAGAACTAATGCAATCAAATACACGAGTCTGTATTTCAGAGGTTTTCCGGGAGGGACTGTAAGAGGTCAGCCTGGAGCCAGTAATGCATRGCCAGGTGACATCTCATAGAACTCATACTGAATGGGGCTGTCAGGAGGTCTGGGAGCAGGTGATGAGACAACTGGGACCATGCTGGGATCAGCGCTCCTCTGTAGACCTTCTCCAATGCCTGCATCCTTCACTCCTCTGGCAGCTCAGGGAGAACCAAGGGAGAAATCAGAGAGAAAATAGCTTGAGATGCAGCCACTGGATGAATCATAYAGCAAATTGGTCAAGGATACATGAGGATGAGGTGTGCTGTATAACAGTTTTGGTACTGGCTGGAGCTGTCCTGCTGCAGGAGCAGCTGCCGCATTCCAAGCGAGCACAGGTGATGTCCAGGCCAAGTCTTGCTGTTAATTTTGTTTGTTGGTAGCATCAAAGTATCTTCACATTGGCTGTAATACATTTCTATCCATTTTTAGAATGATTTGTGCTACCAGAGCAATGTACAATGGCCCACAGAGTAAAATCAAGAGCTCTCCCATATCGTGACCTGCTCTTGTCCCTTCTGCCTGTACTGTGGGTCAGTGCACTGACACCCGTCTCAGCTCTCCTGYGCCATTCAGAAGCAGAGATCAACTCATTACTCCCATTTTGCAAACTGAAATGGGGCAGCAATAGGTGAAACAACCTGACACAGTCACACAGGGATATGTAAAATACATCCCAGACTCCAACACCCACCATGTCTCATCCCTCTACCCTTTTCTCCTTACCGAGCTACAGAACTAGTCAAGAGCTGCAGGCAAATTGCCAGCCGGAGTCTCTGCTTCCTTGCCCCATCCTCTACCATGATAAACAATTTTCAAATGCTACCCTTTGACATTAGATCTCTTTCATACCCCTTGGCCCAAGGGTAAATAGCCAACAAAGGTGCAAGATGATTACTCCTCCCCTCTGATTCCCCACTGGGTTGATCTTGCTCTGCAGGCTTTGCATCTGACAGAGACCAATCTGATTTTTATTTATGCTTCAGCATGTGTTGTGCTGGGAGCTCTGTCCCTCCGGAAGTTTTGCCTGGCAGCCGGTCATGCGACAGACAACTTCCCCTGCTGCTCTGCAAGGCTCTGCCCACCTTGCTGTGGGGGCAGATGCCCGGATGGGCGGGAAAACAGCGCGGCGAAAACGCGCGGGAAATCACGCTGTGGGAGGGGGCGAGGCATATAAAAGCAGCGAACTGCGACACAACSGGGGCCATTTTCCTTTGGGGCTCTTGGAGGGAGCAGGGGGTCGTCTCAAGGGTCACTTTGGCTGTCTTCCCTGCCAGCTTCCCTTTTGTTTCCTTTCGTTCCTGTGGTCCTGCCTTCCCTTTCCGCACCTGTCCTGCCCGGGTGCTCTGTTTTGCCGCTTCCCCGAGGCAGCTCGACACTGCGACAACCTCGTGTTTGCTGTCTCCTCGACGGAGCCTCCGCCTGCAGCAGCCGCTGTCGTGGGTCCCGCAGCAGCCCGCAGCTCCAGCCGTGTGTCCGGCAGTGTCCGCAGCCCCAGCCTGCCCTCAGCCGTGTGTCCGGCAGTGCCCGCAGCCCCAGCCTGCCCACAGCCGTGTGTCCGGCAGTGTCCGCAGCCCCAGCCTGCCCACAGCCGTGTGTCCAGCAGTGCTCTCAGCCCCAGCCTGCCCTCAGCCGTGTGTCCGGCAGAGCCCGCAGCCCCAGCCTGCCCACAGCAGCCGCAGCGATCCCACAGTGTGTCCGTAGCCACGGCACCGTGTTCTCCGCCGACGGGAGGGACACGCAGCCGCTGCTGTTTGGAAATCGCGCCCAGCCGCCTCGGGAGCCGCGCAGGCTCCTCGCGGTTCGCAGCACACACGCTCCTTCTGCCGAGCTGACGTCCACTGGGCGCCCGGRGTACAGCGGTAACAATCTGTCTGCTATTCTGKCTCTCCGTTTCTCTTTTTCCCTGTTTGTTCCCTTTTCTATCCCCCCTTGGTAGGAAGTGGTAGGAACATTTACCCTTATCAATAAACAGTTCTCAGATATAATATTGCCGTGTTTGCGCTTTATTTTTTGTCCAAGAAATCTGTTACAAGAATCCTCCCCGACTCCCTCTTTTCAAGCGGGACGGGATAGCATCCCTCCCCCCCGCCCCCCGGTGGAGCATCCCTGGCCGCATTTCAAAGACGGAGGAAAGCAAAGTGAATCTGTCCGGCAAGACTCACTGTACCAGCTGTTAGGCAATGGCTTTGCATCCAAGGAGGAGACTGGCTCTGCCAAAGCCTGGACTTTCCAGGCAGGGACCATCACCACTATCACTGCCCTGCTCCAAGTCACCCCAGGTGGTCGGTGCATGCAAGGGTCCTTCGTTAGCAATGGACTGAGAGGAAGGCGTCCCCCAGGCAAAAGGGTGTGGTGAAGATGTACACAGAGSAAGAAGCAGGGGGAATCTCTGTGTCCACATGGGAAGGTAGGGGTCAGCTCTGGAGAGGTAAGTCTGCCAAAGGCCAACCAAAAAACCTGTTGGGGACAAGGAATAATAACTGGGATGAGTGATAGGTAGCTCATCTGGATCCACTGAATGTCAGCAGATACCAGTGTGGTGAGAAGAAGGAAGCCTGCAGCAACAGGGGACAGCAAGCATGTCCCTGACCAGACACTTAAGCCATCCAGGTCCTTCTGTGGGGCCAGAAAACAGGCAACAGGGGGAAGAAAGAGGACCAACACTTTTTAGGTGAGTGCCAGAGCTTTTAACATATTCCACACCCTCAGCAGCCCAAAAGGAGCATTGTTTTATTTGCTCTCTGCGTCTCCTCAGCCTGGGAGCTAGCTCTTACTTGTTATTTATTGCATCTGCTTGCCTCCCATCTTTAGGACGTCTGCCCTGAATTCATCCTCCCTTCCCCCCACCAAACTAAAAAACAGCCAGAAATATCCTATGATCTCTTCTGCTTCACCTGTAATTTGTGTCATGCTGGCAAGGAGGAAAACCGTCTGCCTTTGTCAAGATCAAAAAAGCCACGGCAGCCATGTGATGTCAGCTTTCATTAACCACGTCTCTCTCCTCTTTGCCTCCCCTCTCCAGCTTGCAGCAGAGGGGCAGATGGGTCTTCATTCTCCCATGGCAYATTTCCTGCCATTTGGAGATGCCCTTGGTTCAAATGACCGGGAAAGCCAGCTCTGGGGGTCCTGGATCCTCTTCCGCAGCAAGCTGGAGCCAAGCTCAGGGCTGAGGCAAAGATGAGGAGATGCAGCAAGGTGGACCACAGCCCACCAATGCACAGTGGGCCCTCTGAAAGTTTCACGTCACTGCACATCATCCTCCWGCTCTGATCTCAGAATGAGAAAAACAGCCTACCTTTATAACTGCAGTGCTTCTCCTTAGGCTCCTTCCTGCCKCTGTCATGGGCAGGGGAGCACTGGGCTGGGCAGAGGCTGACCAGCTAGTGGGGTGAGGGGGACGGCACCCAGATAGGAGCATGATGGAGGTCGAGGCTGCTGGAGCTGCCGCAAAACCTCGCACAGAATAATTCAGTGTGCAAAGCCAGTTGCTACTGCCACACAGTGTTATGGAAATTCCCTTCTCTAGCTATGTTATCAAGCAGTCTTTATAGGACAAAAGTGTAATTAACTATGTTAACATTTTTCCCTCATTCTTGACATTGGTGAGGCCAGACCTCAAATCCTGTATTTAGTTTTGGGGCCCTCACTCCAAGAAAGACGTTGGAGTACTGCAGCATGTTCAGAGAAAGGCARAGAAGAAACTGGTAAAGTGTCTGGAGCACAAGTGTTATGAGGAGCAGCTGAGGAAGCTGGAGTTGTTTAGCCTGGAGAAAATGAGGYTCAGGGGAGACCTTATTGCTCTCTACAACAACCTGAAAGGAGACTGCAGTCAGGTGGGGATTAGTCTCTATTCCCAGGTAACAAGCAGTAGGATGAGAGGAAAGCCTCAAGTTGCTCCTGGGGCAGTTTACAGTGGATATGAGGAAACACTCACACACTGAAAGGGTGGTCAGGGAGTGGAACAGGCTGCCCAAGTGCATGTTGGAGTCACCATCTCTGAAGTGTTTGAAAAGGTGTAGATGTGGCACATGGGGACATGGTTTTGTTTTGAACATGGTAGTGTTGCGTTAATGGACTCGATCTTAGAGGTCTTTTCAATATAGTGATTCTGATTCTGTGTATTAGTTGACATTATAAATGCGATGTAAGGAGGCAGTGGACATTTACTGGAACCTTTGCTATTGTTCAGCCTTGAGTAAATGAATAGCCAACAGCTCATGGCAAGGGCCAGGTGGCAGCACAGCCCTGGAAATAACGGCTTTACTTCTCAGAAGCCCAGTGTCCTCCCCTCAGTGCCCCTTCAAATTGCCTCAAGCACAGCTGACCCCTGGGACATCAGGGTTTTACCATGACTGGCTGTCCATGGTGGTCAGTCACGCCATGTGGTACCTGAGCACTCAGAGGGGCCCCACTCTGTGCCTCTGCATCACCGCAGTCCACAAGTTCCTCGTGAGGGAAGATGGAGGGGCAGGCACTGATCTCCCTGGCAACCAGCGATGGGACCCATGGCAATGGCCTGAAGTTGTGCCAGGGGAGGTTTAKGTTGGATATCACAGAAAGGTTCTTCACCCAGAAGATGGTTGGAACAGGACGACGCTCTCAGACACATGGTGTGACTCCTGGGACCCCTGGGGCACGTGGTGGAACCTCTGTGCAGGGCCAGGAGCGGGACGCGACGATCTCTGAGGGTCCCTGGGAGAGCCGTGAAGCGATGACCGCCAGCCCCGCAGCGCCCCCTGCCGGCCGCCACGAGCAGCGCGCGCCCCGCCCCGCCCCCAGGCCCCGCCCCCGACGTCGGGCGCAAGGCGGAGCGCAGCGGCCGTTTGAATTCCGGCGGGCGGCTGCTGCCGTCTCTCGCAGGGATGGCGGTGCTGCGGCCCTACGACAAGCTCCCGACCCTCAACACTGCAGCCCTCCTGGTAAGTGCGGCAGTGGCGCAGCTCCACAGCCTGGCCCCGCCGTCCCTTCTCCTTCCTTTTCCTTTTCCCTTTCCCTGGCCCCGGCCCCGCTGTGGGGCCTGCCTGTCCCTTCCCCTCGGCCACGGCGGGCCTTGCCTCTGCGCGCCGGCCCCGCCCCGTGCGGGGATTGGCTGTCTGGCTGCGATATGCAAATGTAGGRCTGGGCTGACCGCGCTCCCGCCTCTGCCCGCAGATCGTGGGCACGGACGAGGGGCTCCAGCAGAAGTTGGCAGAGGCGATCCTCCAGGACAAGAAGGACTTCAACATCAGCATGTGAGTGGTGGGATGCGGGATGCGCCGCCTGCGGTCCCGGACCCGTACCGGGCCGCTGTCACCTGGTTCAACAGGCGCAAACCAGAACAGCAGCTGTGACTCAAATTCACGGAAAGCTTCTACTTCAGATTCCTGAAGCACCGAAATTAGTTAAAAATGCAGGTTCAGTCCTCGTAGGGGGAGTTGGAACTGTAGGATACTCGATTCAGAGAGAGACTTCGCTCTTGTGAACGCTAGAGAGCACCACTGCCCAGATGTGACTGCATTTGCAAAACCCAAACTGCTCTGTCCTCGGAGCAGGCAGTTTAAGCATGCTTGGATACGGTGGAGGGGAAAGAAGCATTACCCAAGTTCGTGTTCATCATGCACATGCCATTGCCTTTTGGACTTTGCACAGATGTTCGATCACTGAATTGGAAAGGTTTAAGAGAAACCTATCTTTTCCCCCACGTGAGAGACAGGTGTATACAGAAATTAAACATCCTGGGATAAAATGGGACAAGTGCAATACTTGGAAATACTTGCAACCAAACAAGTGTTTCTGAAAGATGTCCACTATTTTTGAAGCTTTTTGTAGCTGTTTTCTGGTTTGCATGCACCCACGTGCTTTTCTTCCTCAAGCTATTAAGATGCACTTGGAATTTCAGCTTTAGCTGCATGACRTGTCCTGTCTTAAAAGCTTGATTAACTAACTTTTTACAATAAAATGTCCTTGACAGYTCTCTTCCCAAGACTAAATGAGTTTAGTCAGCTCTTCAGAAGGTGTTTATGTTACTTCACTGCTGTAATCCMTGGCTATGCAGTTAAAGCAACCCAAGCTAATGTTCTGCTGCCTAATTAGAGTGACTGTACTGCTCTGATTATRGCATCTTGGATGTTTGTGCTAACTAATAATAAATGAATTACCCCATTTTCTATGTGAAACCTGCAGCCTCTGCTAAGCTRTGGAGTGCCATAACGAGATGGCTGCTGGTACTATAGCTGGGTAACTGCCCAAAGGCACAAAATCATGTGCTCGTGCTACAGAGCAAGATACATGCCTGTGTTAATTTTGTTAGGAAAGCAAAGTCCATGGCAGTGGGTTTTTTTCCTCCCACTCTTTTACTTTGGGATTATACACACTACAAAGAAATTGTCTGGCAGGTTTACTGTCAGGTACAGTTGTTGGGTGAGGAATTACAGGGCTTGGGTTTTTTGTGTCTCTTACTGCTGTGGGGGGGAGACTTCTGCAGCGCATATCTGGAGGCTGCTGACATCATTTAGTCACATTGGTTTAAATATAGCAGAATTCCAAATAATGCAGTGCTTTTTTGGGTCGCTTTTTTCTTCCCCCCAGACAATGAGCTCTGATACTTTCATCAAAGTGCCTCCCTAAATTTCACCTTAAATTAATAAGCTTGTTTGTGTTGCAGTGTTTCTTTCAAGCTTACTTTTCTCATTTCTTGTATTAGTTTCAGAATATTTTTGTTAAATTGTGCCTTTCTTAGATGTAAGAAACAAAACACCTTTATTTGGCAACTAGCAAACAAAACTACAAACTACATAGGATTAATAGAAAAGTCTGTGTATCATGGTCTGCACCATGGTCTGTGGCTGCTGAAGAAAACTGTAAAATCCTGAAGACTGAATTGCTAGAAGTAATATTCCCCAAGATCAGAATCAGTATTACTCCCTTGGCTTCCAGAGAGGAAGTGGACTGTGAGAGTGACCAAACTTCTGCGAGTTTTGTTWGTCCAATTTATCTTTAAGGTGATCTTCCAAAAACGTCGTGCTTACAATGTTCTTCCCTGTGAAAGGTCCAGTTATGTACTGCTGAAACCCTTTTTTTGTTGGCTTTTTGGTTGGTTGGTTGGTTTGGTTGTTTGGTTTTTTTGTTGTTAGTTGTGGTTGTTTAGCTTTCTTAGTGGGAAGAGATGCAAAAAGTCCCTACCCCGTATTTCTTCCAACAGCTCTATTAGCAGTGCTGGTACCATGCAGAAGGACACCTAAACTAATCTAGTAGCTCCTGATATAGTGAATGGGTTAAAAAGGGAGGTAACRATATAATAGAAGCTCTTTTTGAGTTATAACTTCATCTGTAAAGCTGTATTAATGACAAATTTGTTGTTTAAGGCTTTTCTGTACCTGGAAAGGTTACCTCTCCGGTGTGAGCATATGAGCAGTATTTCTGGAATGTGACAGAAAAGCACTGATGCATTTTAACTGAAACTTGGCAGCAAAATATTCCAGTAAAGCATTGGGGTTCACTTTGTTAGAAAGGACTTTTGTAACAATTAAATGAAATTACTTGCCATACAGAYCTTCACGGAGAAAATGTTTCTGTGAGTCTTGTTATGCTCTAATAAGCGTTCCATTATAACCAGCCTTGTCTAGCAATTACCATTGTGGCTGTCAGCAACTATGAGTGGGCCTGAGATATGAGASTACCACTTAAACAACCACTGTCTCTTCAATGCCCACGTATTTAGTAATTAGCAGGCTTCCTGGTAACTTGCTTCATGGTGAACTGCAATGGTTATGTGATTATGGATACTGTCTTTCCAAGCTATTTGGTTAAACTGGCAAATTTCTTATCTTTCAGWCACCTTGCTACATCCCTCCCCTTACCATCAGAAAGGGATCATCTTCGACCCAGGATAGATCTGATTGTGTTTATGATTGACATCAAGAGCAAATACAGGTAAAAGAAGGGCAAAAATATGAGAGAGGGGACTGATATTCTTTCTTGGTTTGATGGCTGTATCTACATTTTTACTGTGTTGGAATTGCTGAATAGTGGGTTTGAAACCCAAGGCTTGCTGTGATGGAAGAACTCAGTAATATATACAGTATCTTTCTGGCCTCCAGCAGTGGATTAGGACTGAACTGCTCTGTCCAATAACATGCCTGTTGTGCACTAAGTTGCCATATCAGAGAAGACAGAATTTATTTCTGGATCCAGATATGTGATGATATGAACTGAACTTTGAGAAGATGCTGTCTGTAGATGGAAGTGCTGGTGGTGCTGTGAAGTTCTGTAATATGTAGGAGGCTGATGTGTGCTGGGCAGCACTGCCTTATAACCAGCAAGTTGTTCTGTCTCTGTCCTCAGTTCACTGATACTCCTGGTCAAGTGGGATCAGCACTATGGATGTCTCTAGGCAAAAGAGAAAGGTCTGCAGGGATTGATCCCTTTTCTATCATCTTGTGCTTGCCTTTGTAGAAATGATACTTGTTTCCCCAGGCCCCAAGTAAAGACTTGCTAAGGCACAGAAGTCAGCATTTTATTGCTTACTTAACTTGTGACTGATGATCCTGGGCTCTCATTTACCAAAAATGACAGGCCCAGCTGCATACTTACAGCACAGATGGTGCTGCAGAAATGTGTGGGCAAGCGCTTCCTGAAAGAGCCGAAGTGGTACTGAAGTTTCATTGGGTATTAATGAATTCAGATGCTTAGTGTCTGTAAATCATGGAGGACACTGTTCAAACTAACTCTAACTGTTGAGTCTTGAGTAGAAAGGATATGTTATGGGTTATTAAACAGCTGTGGGTATTAC
This sequence comes from Malurus melanocephalus, assembly GCF_030028575.1. Taxonomy (NCBI): domain Eukaryota; kingdom Metazoa; phylum Chordata; class Aves; order Passeriformes; family Maluridae; genus Malurus; species Malurus melanocephalus. The sequence continues at coordinate 4,328,192 of NW_026623249.1, read as the reverse complement.
GGAGGTCTCTGATGTCATGCTTTTAGCATAAAGCAGAACTCTGCGAGCTCACAAATCAGCAGATGTTAACATCATTGGTTTTCTAATTATGCTTCTGAAAATTATTCCTGTTGTCCTTATGCTGCACTGGTTTAACCTCCCTGTCCAACTWGATTGTCTGTACTTTTCTGACAGCTTGAAGAATGTCGAAACTTCCCTAGCTTATGTGGATGCCAGCTTCTTCCTGGGGAAAGTATGCTTTCTTGTCACTGGAGGTACGTATGGCATCTCTTTCTCCTTTCCACACAACACAGCTCTCCGTTGGTTTTCTCAAAACAGGGCACTGACTTAACTTGAAATAAACTAAAGGAAACCAATGGCTGTGTTGAAACTTTGTTTAAAATATTTCTGAACTACTCTGCCTTTTATTGTTTTCTTTTAGGTAAAACATGATTCTTTTCTCTCATGCTCACTTGCTCTCTCCTCTTTTGGTTTTGCCAGTCAGACCTCTCTTTTCTGTCCCTAATCTCTGAATATGATTTGTATTATTGATTGTGTGTGTGTGTGTGTGTGTGTGTGTGTGTGGCACTGTAGAAGTCTGTTCTATCTTCTCTTGCAGACCTCTCTTAATGATAACTTTAATGAGCAGTGAGAAGCATATGACACTGTGGTAATAAAGTGAATCTAAATGGATGAGCTACAAAACTATGAAGTGTAGTTTTAATACAAGACTGGTATCCCTGCTGTGTACTGTCTGGCCCTGTTATGCCTCTAATCCTGCTGTCTCCCAGTGCCTTCCTGCGTACCCTCCCTGCTTCAGCTCTGAGGAACTGGAGGGGCCAGACTGTAGCGCTTAGTGTTGGAACACAGGTGCTGTGTCCCTGGAGTTTGGGGGTCAGGAGGCCGAATTCTGGGGTAGAGAACGTGTTTTAGCATTGTCTTGTGCTATGGTTCTCCCAATGAAGTGAATTCCTTGGAGACCAGACCACTGTTTTGAGCCAGGAGGATTTCTGGTAAGTGAGTGGAAGACTGCCCCTGCTGATGTTGTGCTGATCCCTTATGCAGAATGTTAATGTTACATGAAGAGTAATGTGGTAATACTGTTCCTGCTGTTAGTATTATGAAAGACTTCTGTGCTAATTCTATTAAAAATCTTGTACCATTCTGTTTGCGCTGCTCACTGTTACCTTATCTTCTATTATGCTCTCAAAATTAGCTCTGGGTTGTTTTGTGGATGTGGAATTTCCTGATACTTTTCCTCACTGATTGCTGATTGTGGGGCTTGTAATGTGGGAAAACTTTTTTTTAGTTGGCAGATTGAATTCTTGCAGCGTTGACACGAACGTTATCTGTAAATTAGGCGAAACCTACAACAGTCCTGTGCTATTCTGTGAGCTGGAGGTAAGGTGCTTATTTGACATCTCAAGGGATTTCTGAATTCCACTGCTCTGTGATGCTTAGAAACATCATGACATTAACAATAAATAAATATGCTACTATCTTTCCTAAATGTCTGAGACGAAACTCTGTCTACAAGAGCAGCAGAGGTACAGGAGTCTGGCTGTCCTTGAAATGAGTCTTGTAGTAACCTGCTTCTTCCTGTGCTACTTCAAAATCTCATGAAGCCGAGCCTAAGCTAACAAAAACCATCTCTGATATGCAAAGYCTTGTTCCTTACTGCATTTTCTCTTCCTGGGAGCCCCTGAGCTGTTATTTGCCATGTGACTCCCTTGCCTATGTAATGTTTCATGTCAGCCAAACTTTGTGGCTTCACAGACCATTTTGCCACCAGATATGCCACTCTTTTCAATTACCTGCTTGGCCTCAAAACCTGAAGGGAGAGTTTGGCATTCAGCAGTAGCACACTTCACTTTTCTATGTACTCGTCACTGCATCCTCAGAGACTGTTCTCTACCAGCASGTAGAATCCATGCCTTTGGCAAGCCCTTCAGGGCTTCCAGCTGGCAACACTGTACCTTCCTTAATGTTAGGGAAGTAAAGGGGTCTGTTGGGGATTYTCTGTAACTAGCCTCTTGAGGCCTGCTCTGGTTCTTTTATCAAAGCTTAGCATTGCTTTTCTTCTTTCCTATTGATTAAGTAATTTTTTCATTTTGTTTCCAGCTGGAAGGGGTACGAGTGGCCACTGCTCAACGACTTCTCCGAATGTTACAGATCTGTGCTGGTCACATACCAGGAGTTTCTGCCTTGTCCTTTGTCTCACTGATGAGGAACTCTTATGATTATTAGCTTCTTATTGTGATAATTCAGCCACATCTATCAGTTTTTTTTCACTTCAGGCATTCAAACTGCAGCAGTTGGAATCACATTGGGAAGCTTTTTGCACGACTTTTTTGCATCACTCATCCAGAACTATTCCCAGTTGTTYATCTCTCAAGAAAAGTTTGATTCCTATTCAGTGGATAAAAGGTGCTACGGAGAGGGCAGTTTGGGATTCCTATYCATTATTACATCTGAATCCCATTTCATGATCAAATTTGAGTTTTTTCCCCTTGGCCTGTGGCCAGGAGCTACTTGTTTTTCTGAGAGCATTAGAAGAACAGGCCACTCTCTCTGAAGTACCAGAGAAGAGGCAGCAGGCTCCTGCTTTCTTTCAGCTAAAATGCAGCACCTTAGACTAATGTGAAGCCTTGCTGCCAGGTTTTGTCTGTCCACCAAGAGAAGAATGGTGAAGGAAGGCTGGCTTGCGACTTCTACATAGACTGCACTTGGCAGTTAATGATCCAGCTGTGTGAGCATCTGCCCTGCAAAGGACTCAGTATTTCCATGCCTGATACCTAACTGGGAAGGAAGAGACTAAAGAAGATAATCAATCTAGCATTTAAGCTTTCTTTTAGATCTTTGAAGAAAAAGACTCCACCTGCTAAGCCCAAGACAGCCCCAGTAACCCAGTCTGGAGCTGACTAGAGGTGGAACGCAGCAGACCGGACCCCAGCAGCACACAGAAAACAGATTGTCTCTGCAGGTTTTGCATATGCTGTGTATAATCCCTCTACTAACAGGTTCTTATCAGCAGTCAGTTGTTCCTTATGCTTACTGCAAGTCACTAGGATTTGAGGGTTCTAATTTAATAAAATAAATAATATTTAATAGTTGTGTGCTCTTTATTAGGTACATGGCACAGGATCTAAAAATCTGTGAATGCTCACCCCAGTTTGCCCTGGCAGGTGGTCCTTGCTGGCAGCTCSAACTCGCAGTTAGTTGTGCTGCACTCGTGGCTTCAACCACGTGGTGGTGGCAAAAGCTTTTCAAATCCAGCCCTTTCTGTACATTGAGTTGAGCCACCTGCCAGAATACAATGCTTTTTGAMACGCTGGGATGTTTCTTACCCAGAATTGTGTAGCAGGTAGAAATGAAGCCTAGACAGAATGTGTTAAGCTYCCTTTTGGTTTAGCTTATTTAATCCCCTAATAGTCTGCTTTAATGTTCCTAGGTGCAGAGCTCTAGCTGTGTGCACTGTTTCGGTTAGCTTGTTTCTGACATCTGTCTGTGAGCAGGAAAAGCAGAAAGCAGCACTGCAGGCTTAATCAGCTGTGAGTGTTGGCAGTCCTTGCAAAGACAGCTCAGCAAGGCACAAAGCCTGTATCCTTGCTCAGAGGACACACAAATCCCAGATCCAGTTTTATTGTTGGTGATGGGGGAGGGCTAGGGTGTTTGTCAGCTGAAACAAAAGGAGCTAAACTATTCAGCTGTGTTATGATGCCCAAAAGGGCTGGACTCTGGCTAAAACCCAAAGGAGAAAGACATGTGCAAACTGTTGTAAGAAGGACTGGAAGCTTAATGGGCATGCCCTACTTTCAACTAGCTTTGTGATCCTGAAGGTACTAACCAGGATGGCCTCCAGAGAGGGGCAATCATGCTGAGAAATAAGCTTCTGTGTTGGTTATGCTGTCTCAGCCTTGCTCTCACATTGGGTCCCTCAAAATAACAGAGACCATGGTTTAGAATAGGCTGGTTTTGATTTGCTCTCGATGTGCAGGTGCAGTCTGGGGGAGGGAAGGAAGGGAAGTGGCATAAAATGAGCCACTCTTTCATGTCCTCTGCAACTGCTATAAGGCAAGGAGACTTCCATCTCCTGGGTTGCTCTCCAGTTGACTAATAGCTATTGCACTTGGGTAAAATCCTTTTGGCCTCAGGAGTAATTTCACTGTGCTTTCTTAACCAGTGAAAATGAAACTTCTTTTGGTCCACCCAGAATGCTTTGGGGTAACCCACATGTGCTACTGTCCATTCCTGCACCTTCAAGCAGGGTTTTTTTCCACTGTTATGTTTCAGATAYGGTATTTCTTCCCTTCCACTACTTTCAAAGAAGAAAGATGATGTTTTTACTTCCTACAGGTGGCTGAATCTCAGCTGGTACAAAATAAAATCTAGTTCCTTAAGAGCAGCATCTTGCTTCACCTTGGGGCAATATTTTTCTTACTCTAAGGAGAAAGTATTTACTAGAACTGGCAGGGGAAGTGGAGCATATCTAAGAATATGACACTRTGTCTCAGGTCCATCATGTTTTACAACCCAAAGTAGTTGGGACACATCTAAAGCTACATCTTCAACTATGTAAATACCTCTCAAAGCTGTCAGCTATTAGTTTAGACAGGCCATAACACTGCCCTTACTACCAAAGGAGATAAGACAACTGAGGATATCTTTGATCTRGATGGAGTAGCCAGGGCTAATGTTTGATAAAGGTCTTGTGCAAGTAGTACTGGGAYTGGGATCAGAGGCATGGAAGGCCTGAAGCTGAATTGAGGCTAGTGACTCAGGTTCTGTTGTGCTCAAACATTATGAAAGAGCTTGCCAAGCTGACTGAAATCTAAACTAACAGAAACATTTTGGAGTTACTTGCTTTCTCTTCTCTCTTGCCTCAGTTCCTTATCCCTGTGGAGATTTTCAAAGAGAAATCCCCCTCTCTGTAGTGAGGCATTGCTGGTTTGACTGTTTCGGTTTGTGGATGTGTTTCTGTTTGTAAGTTATGTCAGCAAAATTAGTATAAAAGTGGTTTAATTAGTACAGAAGAGCTCATACCAGTTGCACTGATGTAAATCTTTGGTCTCACAGTGCTTTTTTTTTTTTTTTTTTTTAACTGAATGAGTTGTAGTCCATTTT